>NW_009916779.1:12200-34509 GCF_000696875.1 Nestor notabilis | reverse complement strand
TCAAAGCACTTTCATTTTCTTCTGTGCTCTGTTCTTAGGCAAGAATTTTTTTCTAACAGGAGTGGTGGAATGGAATCACCCAGTTTTGACAGCACATTCAGGATTGCTTAAGCTTCTGTAGCTAAAGTGAGTACATCTGGTGGCCTTAATATCTTTTTCTTCTACTGAATTAAACCAGCTTGTTTTCCTCTTGAATGTGGGAAAGCTCAGGACAAAAAGGTGAGGTAGGGGTGTGATATTAAAGCTGTGCACTTCATGTCAGAGTGAATTTTCTGTAAGTGTTCAAGCATGGGGAGAATTTATTTGCCTCATTCTGGAATCTGATTCTTTCCTCTTGATTTTTTCCTGAAAACAAACCACTTCAGTTCCTCAGTTCTTGCTACTCACTGGCACTGTGTTTCTAACGCTTTACTAGGGGAAAAGTATTTTTCTATTTGAGGGCAGGGGGAAGCCCCTGTACAAAAAAAAGCAGCGTGTCAGGTCCTTTTTTTTCCTGTCAAGCACAAGTTATAACCAAACCTGTACAAAAGACTGATTTTTTATTTCATCATCTGAATGGGCCACGCACACACAAACACCTCAAACCACAGAAATATTTTCAAGTTAAACTAAAGACTTGTTTAGATTTGTAGAGCTTTTAGTCCTCTATGAATAGAATTGAGTCAGATTTAATCATGAATGTAATTACAAAGACAAAAATCGAATAAACATACAACTTGCTTTACGCTACATAAAACTAGTCTCTGAAAGCTGCATTTTTAGTACATGATCTGCACATGACGAAATGATTCCTTTCTACTATAGACCAGCCTCAGCTCTGCTGGCCTGTCCATTCTTTTCTTCAAACTCTTTTTAATAAGAACTTTTCAAGCACACTACAGAAATTAACTTGAGTTGTGAATTTGATCAGATACCAGCTCCTTACATACAGATTTTAGCAATGGTCACTGAAAAAACAAGTGAAGTTGTAATTCAAATGCAGGAAAAATCCTATGCAGAAGAGGGCCAAGTTAAGGCTGAACAGATGATTACAGCTGCAGAAGTTTCTGATTTTTGATTACCTAAAGTTGATGCCCATCTACTGTCATTTAAATTTGAATGAGGCATGATTACTGCACTTAAGTATATTTCTTCATAAAAGCAAGAAAACTCTACTAAAACAAGCAAAAGGGGTGTTTTCTGTGATCAAAATCATTCTATATAGTTTTTCTCTCATGAGAAGAACCCATGCTCATTTCAATACATAATTTTAATTTCACTTGTCTACTTTAAGAGTATTTGATGTAACAATAAACAGTCTTTCATAGTTAAGCCATATCCAAGTACCATTTTTGCATGTGTTCTTGTGACATTCTGTAGATCTCAATGTACACGATACAAATAGTTCTTGTGGGAGCAAGGTACTGAAACAAACCAGATAACATCATGTCTCTCCTTTCTTTAAACATGAACAGTTTGCATTTTTGGTACTGATATTTAGACTGTTTTTTTCTTTTTTGCCCAACCTGTTATTACTGTGCAGAACAACACTAAAGCCCACTGAGATTCATGTAGGCCTATGGACAGGCCATTTGGCTGTCGACAGTGTGGTTAATCCAGAACTTGGGTCTCCTGTGAGCCAAAGCAGCTGGGTGCAGCAGGGTTTTAGAGAAGCTGGCTGATGTGTTCATCTTCTGTTGCACAGTTTGGCTTTGATTTTTTATATTAATGTGCTGAATACAGTGCTTCAGAGGTAGAGTAATCAGCAGATTGGAACTGTAGAGTGAAATGTATGATGATTTACAAGGCACTCTAAGGCAAGAAAGAATGATTCATGCTTTCAAAGACTGCCTACTGCATCCACAGAACCATACCTACAAAGCACTCGCTTCTCTGAAAATCTCTCCATTATATCAGTGGCAATTATCTGCATACAGCAGCACCTACAGGCTCCAGCCAAGGCTGGGGACCCATCAGGCTGAATGCTTTGCAGATACATAGTACTACTACCTAGTGAAAGAGAATAAGCTGGACAGACAGAATGGGAGAAGATGGACAGAGTTCAGCTCCTCAAGGACAAATCAGTGGAAGAGCCAAACCTAGAACCCATCTCTCCTGACTGCGATCCACTGCTTTAGCATTAGATCATGGAGCCTCTATTTGACATCTTTATTATGGTAGGACATCTGTATGAAATCTCTACATGAATAGTTCAAGACACATTTTAAGATTTACTTTTTTTTCTGGTAGATGCATTTATATCCATCTGTACACAGAGAGCTTCAGAGCATCACCCAGGTGTGTGGATAAATGGCATTTCTGAAAGACAATAATGCTGGGGGTTTTCAGATGTATTTTCCAATTTAAAGACAATCTTTGTCTTTCCTAAAGAGGAACTGACCAGTTTATTGAACTAAAACTATCCCCAAACTCATTAAAAACAAGATAAAAATTTAACAGTTTTATGTCACTGTAATGTCTCAGGTACTTGAAACCACAAATATTCTCATTGTGGAAAAAAACAATTAACCTATATGCAGAAGACAACTCCTACCTGCTTTTTAGACAGCTGATGCTGCAAACCTCTACGTACTGACAGCATATGTGCAGGTTTGTCAATCTTCAGAGGCATGTATGTCTTCTGGTTTTATATAGGAAATTATCACATCTGGCACATTCCCAAATCACTTTGAAAACTTCTGGCCTATGATATAGAATGTTAAGTTTCTCCCTTTACCAATTTACTTAGACTACCCTAGATGCTAAATCAATTTCTTGTCTCATTTCCATGATAGCGTCCATCTGCATCTGCCCTAAAGGTCTGTCAAAAAGTGGGTTCTGAGGTTAACTCTGGAAAAGCAGAAACATAAATCCCATTTACACGGCACACTTCAGTGAAAGGCAGTAAGACTGTGCATGGCTCTCCTTCCAATAGTCTCTGAGCAAGTCATGTCAGCATTTAGGCTGCTGAAAAGACAAGTTACACAAAAGAAACATGCCTTAAAACCAAAGATCACTATCACGGAATCATGAAATCACAGAATGATTTGGGTTGGAAAGGACCTTAAGCTCATCCAGTTCCAACAGGGATGCCTCACACTAGACCATGTCACCAGCGGCTCTGTCCAACCCAGCCTTGATCCTCTGAAAACACACTAGTTTCAATCAAACAAAAAACCCAGCTGGGGAGTATACTTGGAGATGGTAAGTAAACTTCTGTGACTTAGAAGTGTTAAAACTTTACCTTTTAAAATCATGTTATGTATTGTTATTGTACACTTCCACTCTGGAGCACAGCAAACTTTGGATGTCAGGAAGAAAAATGTCCTATTTAATGAGGAGCTGTTGCACTCAGCTTATTTGACTGATTGTCCCTTCTTGCTTATATGCCAGGGCAGCTTTAAAACCAGAGCGACTGCCACATGCGACTTTGAAATCAAGGACATTTTCATTTGGGGCACCATCAATTAGTTCATATTCACCACATAATTTTTTTGTCTTCTATCTGAAAATGGAAGGCATCACCAACCAAAAGTAACTTAAAATGGAGTATAATCATTAGACTTTAAAGGGCTTTCCTTGGTTTTGCTTTTAAAGACTGACATGGTTTATATCTTATTGTAAGTGGGAATTACAAGGGGAAAATTGCAACATAAAGCATCCTGTCTTTCAAAATGGCATCTCAACAAATGGTGAAGGCAAACTTTATTTACTTTCCAGGATTACAAGGCAATTTTTTGCACAGTAATTTCTTCTCCTTTTTTTTGGTTTGTTTTTGTTAGAGTGCTTGCACTGTGGTGCTGCCTTTATTGATGTTTTACCTATGGGCTTAAGCAGTAAGGATTTGCTTGATTCTACACAAGAAAGAAGGCTGCACAATAAGTGATTCAGAATGCTATTTCCAAATCCAATTTGTATTTTTATATTTTCCTTTTTTACTGTCACATTCAAATACTTATTTTTTTTTTCTAAATTATAGTATCCATGACAGAATAAAATTAGAACAATATATTTTCTATTTCATGGATCCTTCATACAATAGTCAATTCTAGGTGAAATGCAGAAAAATACAGAATCATAGAATAGTTTGGATTGGAAAGAACCTTAAGATCATCCACTTTCAAAACCCTGCCATGGACTCACACTAGACCATATCACCCAAGGCTCTGACCAACCTGGCCTTGAACCTTGCCAGGGATGGAGCATTTACCATTTCTCTGGGCAACCTATTCCAGGGCCTCACCACCCATCACAATAAAGAGCTTCTTCCTTATATCCAATGAAAGGCTGAACTCCTGAGTGAAAGGGCATTTGCATGTGTACTGTTTAAAGGATCTTACTGTATTCTGGTGTATAGTGTGTGCAGAAGGGCAAAAGAAACCTGCACCCTTGCAGTGAGCACATCACAGGTGCTCAGATACACATATTACTTCTGGACAATCATTAACACCACAGTGGCACATGCCATCTCAAATAAACCTGTCTACACATTGGATGTGTTACAAGGGTGTTACTCAAAAAGCTATCACATGAGCTTATGTGATGGTTTTGGCTGGGACAGGGTTAGTTTTCCTCATAGTAGCTAGTATGGTACTGTGTTTTGGATTTCTGCTAGAAACAGTGTTGATACCACAGGGACGTTTTCCTTATTGCTCAGCACTACTTACGAAGTCAAGGCCTTTTCTGCTTCTCACTCCACTAGCGAGCAGGCTGGGGTACACAATGACTTGGGAGGGGACACAGCTGTGATAGCTGACCCCAACTGACCCAAGAGACATTCCATATCATAGGATGTCATGCCCAGCATATAAAGCTAGTAAGAACAGTAGAAGAAAAACACACAGGATAAATACTTCTGATGTACCAAGAAATGTTATCTCAGTATTCACCCACCTCTGCATACACAGATAAGTACAATAGCATAATAGGTTCCAAGAATGAGCCTGTCATTTCGTAGCTCCACTTAATGAGTAAATGCACAAAGTGACTAAGAAATATTCCATTAGTAGATGGAATAGACGTAGAGCAATGTAGTGATTTAGAAATACTATTGTACTGGGTTTGTGTGGCAAGGTTTTGGTAGCAGGGGGGCTACAGGGGTGGTTTCTGTCAGAAGCTGCTAGAAGCTTCCCCTATGTCCAAAAGAGCCAATGCCAACCAGCTCCAAGAGGGACCCGCTACCGGCCAAGGCTGAGCCCATCAGTATCTTAACATCCTTCTTAAGGTGTGGGGTCCAGAACGGCACAGAATACTCAAGGTAAGGCTGCACCATGCTAAATACAGAGGGATAATCACCCTGGTTGGTGACAGGCTGGTTATACTGTGTTTGATGTGTCATAGGATTCAATATGCCCTGTGGACTGCTGACTTCTGCTGAGTTTCCTGTCAATCTGTCAATGAGCACCCTGTGATAGATACACTTGACCCTTAGCCATATTTTGATTCAGGCTGACTAAGGAGCAACAGAACACCAAGAACTAAAATGAAGACATCTATCTTGTCTATACTACTGACTAGCAGCCAGCTACATCGCTGTATAAATATTACCCTCAGGATGAGCCCAATTTGAACTGTCCCTGAATTGCAAGGGTTGAGATTCCTTACTTGGGACTTTAGACCCTTCCTTGACCAAGGCAGAGAGACCCCTTACTCACAACAGATCCACAGTAAGTGACTGATAGCATGCTGAATTAATACTAATGAAATTTTACTAATCCACGTAGTTACACAATATTAATTATTATAGCTCTGTAGATGTAATTCAATTAGATGTAAACCACTGTGTGAGACTAACATTGGACCCAGCCACACCTAAGCTACATCAGGACCTTAGAAAGCAAGGGGTTCACTCTGACACAACGGGAGACCCTTCCTTACACTTGTGCATCTCTGGTCTCACTGTGAATCACGCAATTCAGTTTTCCTTTGTATGTTTCTTCCATGCAGTAATTAATAAGGTAGAACCTGCCATCAAACTTATGGAACCGTGTTAACCTCCCGTTAGATTTTGTTGAATTCCACTGAACTAAATGGCCTCTGTCAATTTTTTTTTACCTCAACAAAACATATTGCTACTTCTCTCTGCTGAGTGAGATGCATTCCAGTCATGCACAACATACCTCAGACCCCTTTCTGTAGGGCTGCTCTTCAACCACTCCTCTCTCAGTTTAGACTTGAGTCCAGCATTACTCCATCCCAGGTGCAGAACTTGGCATTTGTTCTTGTTCTATTTCATGCCATTGGTGATTGTCCAATGCTCCAATCTACCCAGATCCCATTGCAAGGCCTCTTATCCCTTGAGAGAGTCAAATGCACCTCCCAGTTTAGTATCATCAGCAGACTTACTAATCATGCATTCAACTCCTGCCTCCAGGTCACCAATATGAACATTGAACAGAACTAGTCCTAGAATTGAGCCCTGAGGAGACTGGTCACCAGTCAGATGTAGCCCCCTTCACTACAACTCTTTGAGCCCTGCCCTGCAGCCAGTTCTGCAACCAGGACACTGTAAACCTGCTCATCTCACAACTATAATCCAGAAAAATTACATTCACTGCCTTCCTTTCACCCACAGGGCTCCTGACCTTATTGTAGAAGGATATCAAATTAGTTAGACAGGACTTTCCTTTTGTGAACTCATGCTGGCACAGCCTGATGAGTGCACTGTCCTTTAAATGCCTTCCAATAACACCCAGCAGGATCTTCTCAGTAATTCTTGCAGGCACTGAGGTTAGACTAACAGGTCTGTAGTTTCCTGGGGCTTCACTGACACCCCTCATGTAAACTGGAATAACATTGGCATCTCCAGACTCAAGTATCTTTGGTAGATGATTGAAAGGTGTCCTGCCATAACATCCACCGGCTCCTCCAGCACTATGGGATAAATCCCACGAGGCCCCATGAACTGTGAACATTCAGCTGATACAAGTGGTCCCTCACAATATTAGTGTTCAGAAATGGGAACAGTACAGAGCAGTCCATAAGTACAAATCCTGCCTCCTCAAATGGATCATTTCTTTGGGATTTTTTTTGTTTTTCAGAAAAAAAGATGATGAAAATCAGGGCAGCAGGATATCAAAGGCAAAAGTGAAAACAACCCAGCTACAGCCTCACACCTGATTATGACAAGTTCAGCTTCTTGCTGTGGCTCTCCGGTGTATAATCCAGCATCCTCTGATAAACACATCAACAGGATAGTATAAATGGAAAAGTAGCAGCTCTTTGATAAGCCTATTAGGAGGAGATTTATGATCAAGATATTCTGAGAGTCATGGCAGAACACAGCTCACATTGCAATCAAATGTGTGTTAATGTGTCAGTACTGGGTGGTAATTTACATATTAAAAAAAGGTTGTATGAAAAATGCAAATTTAATGAGAAATTAATCTTCTTCAAAATTTCCATTCCAAGGGGGGCAAAGTAAGTTTAAATGCCCACAAAACACAAAACTGCCATCTGCACTCCCCTCCTTTCTCCAGATAGATTTTTTTCATTACCAGAACTGAGCAGTCTTAAATTCATGTATCAGTTTTCAGTAAAGTTAAACCTTCAGATAGCACTACCACATCTTTTGTATTACTGACTCATAAAAGGTGCTTTATTTTAGGGTTTTCTGAAGACCTATCTTTAAATCTAGAAGATGGGAAAACCAAAAGAAAAGTATTTCCTGGCCATCCTGATGATGCTGCAAACGGCTACATGAAATGAGTTCTGCGTATACATAAGTGTATTTTAAAGTAGAAGAATCAGTGATCAGAAAACAGTTTTAAGATCATCATCATGGGAAAAAGGATAAAAAAGAAATTCAAATTTAGAAAATACATATGATTTTGAAGTGCACGCTTTTCCCCCTCACCTTGAGCTGATTGGGAAGAACTCCTGAGAATGAAAGTACTAGAACTAGATCATGAATAATGGGTTATAATTTAAGACAGTCTAAAAGGTATAGATCTACTGTCAATATCTTTACTCCAGTCAGAATTGTTCCTACCTTTTAATATTGCTTTGGTTCAGAAAACACAGACTTTGTAGAGACATAAAATAAGTCTTAAGGGCATTTTGGGAGTGTTTCTGCCTCTTCTATTGGGCAGTCCGAGTAGAAACTTAAGTTACTAAATCAGTGCCCAAAGTTTATGAAGCCTTTCAGTCTGTGCTTAACTGCCTTGCAGCAGCAAGACTTTGGTTCTAGTGTCACCCACTACAGGAGTACTATATCGCCTTCTGAAAGCCACAAGTTGCAGAGAAGGCTGGATATTAAAAAATTATCCTTTGCACTTGAGAACAGATCCTGTCCACAGCCAGAGAGTTGCTGGAGTTAACTGGCTGTGAAGTTGCAAGAGAGATAAGGGAGTTGGAATTGCGTAATCAGCATTTTGCTAACTCAGACATGGAGATCCTGTCACTTCTATTTCAACTGCATGATATCCATGGATGATGGCACTGCTGCCCCTGGGCCCCATCTCACAATACTTTCAGAGCTGCTAGCACTATCCTCCGACTTCTAAAATTGGGATAGGTTTTAAAATAGGACAAGGGCACATTAGTTTAATAAGCAGAGACAGGGAATACTGCAAGCACTGTAAGCAGTAGAATCCAAGGAAGGGATACCCAGCCCCTGAACCAATGAGAATTAAATTCTTTCTACTTCTCCTGTGTGCTTGCAACAGAGAAATCATTGTAAAACAAAACTCGTGTCTGGCAGGCAAATTTCTTCATGGTGTGAAGACAGTGACAGACTGTAGTTCCACAACTTCACAGAATAGCAACTCCAAACAGGTTGAAGCAGATGTGCATAGTAAAGATATCAGTGTACCTACCAACCACGTCACACATCACAAGTATCATCAGCCATGAACAGAAGCACATACATACACCCCTGAAAAACGCAAATGTGGTTTCAGCCAATGAGACCTGTGTGAGGGCAGTCTGCACTCACCAACCAAACCTGAGTGCAATTCTACAGAAAAGGGTCATGCACTTAAAATACCAATGTACACTGAAAGAGAAAATGAAAACATCTCTAACTGTGATCTATTTCCTACTTTATATTCACTTTTCAAAGATTAAAAACCAAGCCAGGTTGCACAGCTGCCTATTGTCCTTTTGGGCATAAGGATTCACTTATGAATTAGTGATGGAACTAGCTGGAGAAGTGGACAGAGAAACCTCCAGTTACATGGAAGCTGCAAATCACGGGAGAGCAAACCAATCCATTTCTTTTAAATCTGAGTAAACGTTGTTCATTTAAAAGGACTTACATGATCCAAAATGTCCTGATTTAGCAGCTGTATCACTTAAACTAAATGGATGTAAACATTACTAAGCGTTATTTACAGCTGCTTGTCTTTCTAACTCAATTTGTTCTATGGAAGCATTTCTCCTGACCTTTAGCCACCATCTTAACACCTCTCACTGCAATTGGCAGAGCAATTTTTTGGTTGCTACTGTGTCAGATAGACATAGCACCAGCCTGAAGCACTTTCTGACCTTTAACTGCCATATTAATATCTATAACTGGAATTGAAAGGCCATTTAGGCTGAATATCACCCCAACAAAGCAATCTGAACAATTATGATTATCTCATTAAAGCCACAAGACCATATGATTCCCTTGGGAAAGGGGGCAAGAGAAAGGGTTCTGAACATCAGTCCCATTAGTCTGGCTTTCCCAACTTTACTTTGGCAATTCTAACAAAGACAACAATCCCAATTCCTGGTGTTTAAAAAACTGAATTAAGGAATGTATGAACTGTGAGATTCAAGTGATTTCAAAGTTCAGAATGCCAATGGTCAGTGTCTGCAATAAATTAGATTATTCAGAAACATGAACCATAGAACCCAATTTTCAAACCTATAACAGCATTTGCCCTGTTGCACTGATACTTTGTTTTAGGCAGTTACACTTGGGATACACAGGAAAACTACCTCCTACTCTGTAAGGATGGGAAAGAACCTGTGGCAGGTAGAAGGGGAAAGATTTTTTTCCCAGAACCTTCTGAGCTGCCAATGTTTGTCTGAGCCTTCTCCCTCCCTCAATATATCCTATGTTTGAATACAGCAGCTTTATCTATAATATACTGCCATAACAACATTCCTGGCACTATTTTTGCTACCTCGGAACGAGTCATATATGGGCCAGGTCAAAGTGCCTGACCTCTCAGAGAAAATAAAGATGGTCAGCAGCTTATTAGTCACTACAGACTATACTTGTGCCACTGTATTCCCTGCACTGAGCCATCTTCTTTGTATGTATAACATGGATGAGAGAGTATTACTATAGTTTGTTCTGTACTGCCCATAGCTTTCATTATTTTGATTCTCTAGGTGCACTTTATCCAGGCTCCTTGTACTTCTCAGCTACATGGGATGGAATCTTGACAATGACTCATGCTGAAAGAACTCCAAGGAACCCTCTGAGAGAGGCTACAGCACCCGAGGTTGAGTTGGGTACATTGGCTCTCCGAGCTCTCTGCCACTCTCCACAGCAAGTAAGGTACCTGATTTGTGCCTCCATCTTTTCTGTATGCTTTTGGGAAGTGCCCAGTACATAGCACAATTTGTGGCTTGTGAGGTCTTAATAGCCTACACAGCTTCAGGCGCTTGCTATTACAAAGATTTACTACTCCTAAAGAGGGCTGCAATACTGTTGTCTTCAAGCCTACCTGCAGCAGTACACTTGCCCTTCTTCTGCTAAATTACTGCCATAAGCACTGGTAGAATGGGAGTCCAAGCAGACCATCCAGCTTTTTACAGGATTCTTTACTACAGCCAAAACCCATATTCACTTCCACTGAATGGACTATTAAGACATGGATTTTTTAATTTGTTCATCTGTGAATTACCATTCACTTCTTCCAGCATGTTGTCATTCTGCAGATATGACAGAAGTATCAGGAAGAGATTTACATGCAGAACAGAGCTGACTGCATTTACAGTTACAGCTGCCTCAGCTCACGTCGTATGATGTTCCCTCCAGCACTGCTGACATTTTTAAAGCTCCCTAGGATGTAAGAAGTATAAGATTGGGTTCAAATAAAGCAGATCATCAGGGACCTCACAAAGTATCATCTAACATATCCACTACTCCCTGTTCTGGCAAGTCATCAAACAGATATGGATACGCACTTGTTTCTACCTGAAGGTAATTTCCTCGGTGTTCAAGCCTGGGGCAAGGCAGCTCCATTGTCTAAAGATTAGATCCAAAAGAATGGGAATAGAAAGGAAGAAAATAGGCAGGAGCTGGGATGGAGTAAGGGCAGGAGCCAATGTAGGGACAGGACCCTGCACAGGAGTCAAAAAATGGGGAATAAACATTAATACTAGAGCAGAAGCATGAAATAAGTTATGTTTGGGGACTACCATAGGCAGCCAGATCAGGAGCAGTGAAGACTAGAATATAAAAACTTGAGAGTCAGATATAAATGGGGAGGGGGATCAAAGAAAACCAAACCACCAGCATAAGCCACAGCTCAGTTTTTAATAGCAGTGTGCTGCAGCCCAGACCTGGGTTAAACACCCTCAGGAGTTTCCACCAATTCCCCTGTCAGCATCTGTCCAGTGTGATTGCCTTAGTAACCATCCTGCTGAGAGTTCAACTGCAGTTCATACCTTGTGAGATTTAACTTGAGAAAAATTTGATGCTTTCATACTCTTGAAGAAAAAAGAAAAGAAAAGAAGAGAGAAAAAAAAGAAAAGCATGTTTCTGCATGTTCTGGCAAGCACATTATAGCAAGACTTAAACCAATCTCAAATAGCTCGGAGGACATCCTGTGTCTACTTAAAGATTCATCTTTAGCAGCAGTGTAATTTTCAGAAGCACAAAAGGAATTATGTATGTTGTACGACAAAATAATTTCTAGCTCTTAATGGCAGTGTGATTAATTCAGCCAGTGGAAGTGCTACCAGATGCCACTCTTGTTTTGAAGTTCACCAAGTTAGAAGCAAAGTGTAAAGTTAGTGCAGGTTCAAGGTTGAACAGGCAATGAAAATCAAACTAATCCTGAAGCTGCTCCGAGCCTGGCAGCATGCAGCCCTGTTTCAACAGTGCAGAACCACCTCACTCACACGGGTTTGGACTGCAGTCAGAAAGCTGGCTAACAGGATTGGAGTGAGAGTGGAACATCTCAAACTCAAACACAAGTGATGAGAGCAAGACTTAACAGTCATCGGCTCTTTCCAGAGTACCCAGCTTGTTTCCACATCTGAAGCTGCATAGTCGCACCCACACTGAATTTTCAATCAGAGGCAATCCTTTTGCAGTCCTCAGAGCTAAACATCTCTCATTAGGTCTATTTCACCACTAATGAGGCCAGCACGAGAGAAGTGAAAGCTTTCATTCTGAATAGTAACTCAAAAAAACGTGTAGGGTGATCAGTAAGGACTGACTCAGCTCCTGAATCTGTGATGAATGCCAAAGAAGTATCAGCCATCAGGTGAAAGTTAAAGTCTATAGAGGATGATGAATCTGCCTTTCTCTCAGGATGGTAACAATTTTATAAGCAGCTGTTTCATGGTTACATCAGCACAAGTCAAGTTTTGTATTTTCACTTGCATGACTGTTTATGAAATGGGAATTTCATTTCTACCAGCCTCCAAACCAGGAAATACACTTCATAACTGGATACATAGTTTTCAATGAAAGTATACTCACATAAACAGTTTTCACACTTTTTCCCTGACACAAGCTTGAGATGTGATCTGCTGTCCCTAGACTGAAACCCCCTGGATGATCAAGGTACGTAATTACTGCAGCTGTAATCAGACAGTGATCAGAATAGTTTGCAGCCAATCAAGCAAATTCTCTCTCTCTCCAGTTTTATTAATATTAACTGAGAAATGAGTCAACAATAAACTGGAGTATGAAAAAATATGCTGAATTTGCCTTTTGCTTTACCCACTCTCCTTTCTAAAATCAATAGATTTACACCAGAGATGAAGTTGAGCCACCTTGTATTTCAGAAATCACCTTGATCAATGAGTAAGACATTAAATGCATTGAATCCCTTTCTTTTCCCAGACTTCTTGGTGGGACTTTCCTTGTTTAACAGAAATGAAGGTAACTTTATACACCTAATTAAACTTTTTTTCCTTCATGGTGCAAAAATATATCCCCAAAGCAAAATACACTTAATGTTGGCAGCACTGAACTTCTTATTTACATCTCCTGAATACATGGTAAAAAATACCAAACTCAAGAGCATACTAAATTTCATTTTCATGATACTTAATACTGGTGGGGTGGTATCACTTTAAACACCATTAAGTAATAGATCAGAGAGAATAAAAACATTTTCCGTCCCCCTCAAGCTTTTAACCTTTAGGGCTTCCTTGAGGGGAAAATGATTGAAATGCCAAACTCAAAATCATGCATTCACTACACAGAAAAGATGGCCAGGCGTTTACACAGAGAAACTATGCAATACATTAAAGTTATATTAAGGTGCTTAGTTTTCCTGTTCACTAATTTCCCTTCCCATAACTCCCACAGACATAATCAGAGCCCTTCCCAGGCTCAGCAATCACACTATCTTCCCCAAAGGCACATTCATCAGCAGGCTAAGCTGCCAAACCATCGGTAATGTGGCTGCCCTATAGATTCAGCTTGGAATGTTAAAGAGGAGAGTGATCAGTAATCAACAAGTACAGAACAACACAGGATTAGTAGTCAGCTCTCCACCAAGGGAGAGGTTAGGATATACTCTGCCATATGATGTAAAGAGGATTTATTTTTTCTATGTTTAAAGGAGATGATAGGAAGCCTTACTGGAAATAGAAATTATCTGCTGCATGTAAATCTTAAGCAATGCAGTGTGGGGGGTGTCAGCAACAGCCAGCTGAAAAAAAAGAAAAAGTTCCCATTTCTCGATTAAATGCAGAGGAAAGGCTTTTCTTTGAGTCCCTCAGGCTCCCCTTTGGTTTGGGCTGCTACAGCAAGAGCTCCTTATCCTGTTTTACCCTAACCCACACACCACCTATATGAGCGTGAACACCCTGTCACAGTTTAACGCATGTGGAAAACACAAATAGAATAAACCAACACTGACCTGGACTGAATTCTTTACCATTGCATTAAAAATCTATATTGAGGCACTATACAGGGAATGAGCATAACTTAAATGTTCGCATAGAAAACTTCCCATTAGAGGATACAAAAGTGGTTGAGACACAGTTGTGTTTGTTGCTAAGTGCCACTTTGAATTAACAGAGCAAATGAAAAATTTCCTCCAGTGCTTATGCCAATGAGAACTCTGCCATTAACCACTGGTCCTCTTTTTTCTCCAGCAGTTCCTATTTTCAAATTAATACATTTCAAGGCCATATGGATCTTTATTACCCTGAGTAAATATCAAGTACTTTACTATCAGGCAAGAAAAATATGAAAGCATTCAAACCATGCTACCATGTCTTCCTGTCTTCAAAAGCAGCAGGTAACTCAAAATATCCAGTATAACTAGCATTTATTTAGTTTTCTTCCATACTTACAAAGACTCTCACATTCTACGATACTAAGAAGTAGACAGATTCAAAAATACTACATGTACTATAAAAAAGAGTAATATTTTAAGTTCAGTTAATTCCTGAGAGAGAAAAACTTGATGCATTAATCTTTTCCCCAGAAAAGTCATTCACCCACACACAAATGAATGTGTTGATTAATTGTAAAACAAGTATAATTTGCCTGCATGAAGGTTACACCATAAAAGAGGTTTCATCTGCAGCTGAATTACTAGTGCATCACTTAGCACCTCTCTAGTGTCTAGACCATATGGCTTCAATTGACAGCTGATGAAACCAGTAATTGTCCTCTTGCATTAGTCATTGGTTGTATCCTTGCTCAGACTCTTGATGGCAGAAGGAGAAACAACCTCCCTATAATGGCCTTGATAATGCATGCTAAAATTGAGCACAAACCAAAACCTCCTCTTAGCTTTTATTATAGCTGGCCTAGAGGTAGGAAAGGAAGGTCCACATGGCTGCTAAAAAACTGAACTGCAGCCCCAAATTAGTATTCACTTTTTACGGAAAATGGAATCGCATTTATTCGTGTAAATGTCTGGGAAAATCATACATTAGGTGGACATATCCAAGGAATTCTCACTCTCTGTCAACAGAAGAGATATCTGTGCTAATCAACTAATGGCATATAATGAACATTGAATTATTAGCCGACATCATGAATAACAGAGCTCGGATACAGCCAAAACTAGGAAAACAGAGTATCTGGGATTTTACAGTCTCTGGCTTGAGAAATTCTTGCCACAGTTTACACACACAGTTTACAAACACCAAACTGAGGTCCTGAGATCCTGCACTACTTCCATGAATAATACAGAAATTTGGGGAATTAACTTTTTGAAAAATAAGGATCAAACCTATGAAGTGTAAAGCCACAGTCCCTCTATTAAAAAAACCTCCTTCTTGTCAATTGAAGAATCCATGGATGTATTTAAAGGATTTACTGTGAAAGTTCCAAAATAGGTGAGCAGAGTCTAAGTAACTCTAAATTCTAAACTGTTCTAAATTCTAAACTATATACTCCATCAATATAAAAGATATGATGAGATCCTACACAATAATCAAGTTCAGCTCCAGTTTACTAATCCAGTACAACATATTTTAACAGAAAACAAAACAATGAAACACTGTGTATTTACACATTTGTAAACATATTTTTAAACAAATGCTTATCTTTTACTTGTTAAAACAAAGCACCCAAATCAGTTTCACTCAAAGCTGCTTATTTAAATGTATGCTGCCTTACAAAGCCTGAACTGCCCATTTTTCCCTTACAGTATGTTCCTGATGAGTCTACATCTGTTATATGTATACCCTGCTTTAGGATGAAGGGGGGGTTGCACTGCATCATGAGAGACACAGCCTCACAAGGATGCTGAGATAAAAATAGACTCGAATACACATCATACCAGAAAATTCAGTTTACTGTTAAACTGCTTAACTGAGGCAGACCAGATATATCAAGCCCACTTCCTCCAGCATCTGGAAGTAGAAGGATAAAGAATATGAAATGGAGGGAGGGTAGAGGATCTTTCTTCTATAACTCCCTCCTTACTTCCTCCTCTCAGTGCGGTTTCCTGTATCTAGTAGTTTGAGGATTTCCTCATGTTGAGGTTGCAACCTCATTGTTATCATTACTGAAAGCCGTAACAGAATCTATCCTAGCCTGTATAAATTTGGATTTGTGTTGTACCTTTCTTAGTCTATTAAACTTGCATCTTGCATAGTTTCATGGCAATAGGAGTTCCTTATTGTCCTGACAGATTGAACGGCTCCTGCTCAAAATGCTCTGCTATCTCCTCCAACAGAGTGCTAAGTTTTGCAGACTTCTCACAAAGATACACATTTCCTAAAAGCTATAGTAGAGTCTTTAGAAATATTCTGAAGAAAAGCTCACAGATATTTCTACATGGAATTTATTTTCCAAAACAGAAAATATGAATATTTTAAAACATTCCATGCCCTTGCTGCTGGTATCATTGAACCTCACCTTCAGCTTTGTTCCTTGAGGAAACTCATACAAGAACCAAACCCACAGTTTCTACATATCCTCTCTAAAGGACACCATTATACCTACGTGATGCCACTAGCCTGTAGACAAGATAGGCTAGCTGGAAGCTGTTATGGCCTAATCTGTAGTGAAGCAAGCCTCAAAGCTGATCAGGAAAGCATTCTATCAGGCAAACAACAGCACTGTGCAGTCAGTTTGACCTAATCCTATTTGCCCCTGAAGTCATTTATTGCATTAAAACAATGCACAAACAACTTCCATCAGTTTGTAAAGATGACCTTTTAAGACTGATATTCACCAAGTGATCCACTGGTAAATTGCAGGCTTTTTAACACTGGTTACTGCATTAGCAAAAACAAACACTCAGGGGGTTAAGAAAATAGCTCAGCCTCCATAAACCTTTCAAATGTGGACCTCCGGCCACAATTTCTAACAAGTTTTTCTTACTGGCAGTAATCTTCAGCCATTGATTTTATGACAGAGACCTCTTCACTCCAACTGGTGTGAGACCACCTGCTACCTTCACATATGTCACAATTCAAAACAGCCAAACACCCTTTGCAAAAAAAACATCTTGGCAAAAACATCTTTCAAGATAGGTCTGCACATTACTTTCCATGCCACAAGTACTTAAAACATTCACGAGCAAGATACAAAAATATTAAGTGTCAGATCAACTGTCAGATTAACAGGTTCCTTGTATTCTGCCAGTCATGTACTACGTGATGTGTTCCCTGGTGATACCCTGATTTTAACAAGGTATAGCTGAATCTTTCCACACATGAGTATGAGCAAGTTCTCCCGCATTACCTTCCTTGCATAGTTTGACAAGATCATCCTCTTGACTTTTGTTATTCTTCCTCTGCTTCTTTGCTCCCCCTTCTTTTTTGCACAGTTTTCTAAAACACCTCTGAATGTCCCAGGTAGGAGAAGCACATCAGGTTCTGCAAGCAAAGGAGTGTTTCTGCCTTCTGTCAAATGGTACTTTGTAATGGTCAGTCGTTGGACATGCCCCTGGGAGGCTCAGAGATGCTGCAACCAGTAAACACTAACCTGTTCTGCCCGTTATAACGTGCGTATTTGCACACTAACTACATCAACCCAGCAGGACATGACATCTAATGAGCACTCTAACTTCAGCTTTTACGTTTTGAATGGAATGCATCCCTCCTTTCTGCCTCAATTACTGGAAATCACAGTTTGTTTTGCATACTTTTAAAATAAAGTAATATTTTAATTTACTTGCATTAACTATGAGCACTGCCATGCATACATTAGGTCCATACAGAACTGTGTTCTTTCAAACACAACCTGAACTTTGTCGACAAAAATGTAGCAGCATCACAGTGATCAAATAGTATCCAGAAGTTAAAGCTCCTCACAGATCCCAAATAATCTCCTCTTTGGGTATTATTGCCTCAATTATTGCCTCCTGTTCTCTTCAGTAAGCCCTGACTGCTTTTCACTTCTTTGGGCTGACGGATGGCAGTTTGAAATTTAAACTATTGCCTCAACAGCATCAGCCAGGTTCCTAAGAAATCCTAAGGCAGAGTCTTTATTGCACAGATGCCCAAAAAGGAGATTTGATCAGAACTCTGCTGAATTTTAGAAGCTTTCAAATGAGACCTCAAACACTGCAGTTATGGTAAATCCATTCCTGTGCAATCCAATACATTGTACCCATTTCCAGATCATTAATCCTACATCGATTTTCTAACAAGTCCTGTCTATGATGTAGCTCATTTCCACGTTGCATTAGCAATTCTTACTACATTTGTACAGGTAAGACAATATATACCTGGTAACATAAGCATATGCTAAAGAAAGATGGAAAATCACCTCTGCTGGAATAGTTTGGTTGGGATTAGGAACAGTCCTGCATAACTGTATTTTTTATAACATCAACAGTCACCTTCCTTGTTAGTACTACTCCACAGAATACAATTTGTCTGGAATAGTTTGTCCTCACCTACATTATACCACAACCTCTTGTTTCCATTTTGTACTTCTGAATTGCAGACAAGTCATTCACTCCAAGGACTTCTGAAGGTCAGACTGACAAAACCTGCAACTTCTCCTAACTCTGCTGTCTTCTATGAAGAAATAACAGGAACCATATGGAATTCATAAATACCCACAACAGATTATTTTGTTGAGGGTTTGGTTTTTTTTCCTTTAAATGGAAATATATTACTTAATTTCTAAGATTTATTTACTAAAAAACATATATTCTCTGCATAAAGATATCTATTCTTTCTGAGAAAAAGCCACAATACATAGAATTATGCAAGTTGGGTCTATAAATAAATCAGAACTTCACTGTTGAGGTGGGTAGAGACAGGAATTTATGTTTAATATTTCAGTATTTTCCTCTCCCACTGATTAATTAAACTAGTTTATAACCTCAGGTTGTGTGCTTTGCTTCTGTAAACAATTAATTTACTTTTATTGACTGTGCTCTGTAGGGGACACTGTATAGAAGGAGTTCTTCATTTTATAAGAAGGGTGACAAAATCAAGCAACTTCTGAAGTTACAAACTGTGTCTTTTATATTTTCTAGCGATATTTCAAAAGTAAGTGAAAGGCCAAGAACAATGAATTTCGTTTTCCCCCCATTTAAAAAGATCATGTGAAACTTAGAAAAATGGTTCCAATTTTCTGTACAGCAAAATGGTTCTGATTTTATGCACAGTTTACCAAGGAAGCAGAAGGGCTGGAGAAAATACTACTCCCTCAGTATCCGCTACCACTAGCATTTCTCAGCAGGAGAGATGAGAAGGGATGTTTTGTCCTTTAGAGTGACACAAGTTTCTGTATTTTGTCTTAACTTCCATCTTTACTGTCTCAAAAGTGACTGACAATTTGCACAGTGGACAAGTGAAGACAAGCACTGAGGCCCAATAAATGATTGCACCTGCAAATTCAGGACTGAATTCAGCCTTCTGTGCATTTAATTATTTGGCTTTTTGGGTGGAATCTAAAATCTAACGTTCAGTAACAAACACTCTTCAAAACAGCAGTCCCAAAAACTTGTTCATGTGCCAGGACTGGATGTAAAACACCCTTTGCCCGAGGAAAGAGCCACTAGTCTGCTTAGCCTGGTCACTGGGCCCAGCCACAGAGGAGGCTACAGGGAGACCCTGCCCCTATCCACCCAGCCTCCACAGCCCTGAGTCAGAGGGAAAAAAGCCCTCTTACTTCTGTAAAGTGGAGGTAAATAGATCTATACCTTAAAAAACCAGAGCCCAGCTCAGTCTTACTTTACAATGATGCTGAAAGTAAAAGCATCACTCAAAGAGCTGACCAGATTCCTAAATATCAAGCAACATATTTAGCCACCAGGATATGAGGTTTTCTGATTGAATAGGAGGATACACAATCTCCTCTCTTCCAAGAAGAGAATGTTCTGTGTTGCAATCTTCTAAACTATTTCTGTGTTTTAGAGGCATGAGCAATGGAATAGCCACATAAGGAGATTGTGATATTCTCCTTCCCCAAAAAGGAGCACTGAATTTGAATGACCCAGTTTTACATTGGATCAAGCTGTAGATCTAAGTTTGTTGGGTTTTTTTTCCCCACAGAGAAAGATCAGTTTGCAGCAGGGGAAAAAACAGTATGTTCAAATTCTACAGCAAGTTGCACTAAAGACAACCTAAGGGAAAGGTGTCAGTCACTGTTGTCCAAAAGTTATGTTATGATACTTTCCATCAAGAAAATGTTAAAATTCACATTTTAAAATGACTCTTTTATATATATTTTAAGACTGAGGCCTTTATGTAAAAGATTAGCAAGGCATAAGAGAATATGTGATATCTATATATATATCTACATCTATCTAGAGAGAGCGCACTGTCTTTCAAATGGAACTTAAAAACTGGAAGCCATCATGGTTCCTTGCTTCTGTCTAATGATATGTTATTTTCTAAGGAAAAGGTCAGCATCATAGCAGGATGACAGCACTTCTAAGGACTCTGTGGTTAGGTATGCTTTACCCTCAAGATACTAAACGGTTGAGGGTTTTCTTCACAGAGGAGTATTACCAGTCTTAAATACCTGCTTGGGTTTGGTTCTCAGTCATAACTAAATTTAAAAACTCATCTTACTGACCACAAAGTACATGACTGTAGGAATATTATTCTTTTCACTCTTTGTACAATTATCTCTTTATTTCCTGTCTCTTCTAGTCATTCACACTCATTAAAATCATTCTTGTACTGCTGTGGCATCCAACAGCTCCACATATCCCTCCCATGCAATGAACTCTTAATGTAATCTCTTCTAGCATAAATAATCTTAAATCTCCTAGTAGCATTTCATTTTGTTTAGAGTTTTACATAGTGTCTAACTTATTCTTGTTTCACCAGTGAGGACATCTGCTTCTGTGCAGAGGAAGTAGATTCTCATCCCATAAAAAAGGTCCACTTTGTTATTTTTTTAGTTTTCCTCTGGGGTATGGCAGAGCTCCAAGGATAGTCATGTTCTCTTGTTTTTAATCAGCTAACTCCTACAGAGAGCACTGCAAGCATAGTCATTTCTCAGCAATTCCCTGAAATTTCACCTTTCCTCACAGACTATCCTAAGAAGTATCTCCTCTTCACCATTATAGGGTGCCTTTTATTACACAAAAATGTTCCCAATGCAACCTGAATACTATGCTGCCTCTTAGGTCGCCTTTCTGATGTTATCATTATAGCACTGTTACCATCAGAAACTATGTTAATCTAACCCATAGTCAGAGAAGCAAACTCATCAAACACCATGCAGGCTCTGATAAATCTGATGATCAATTTGGCTTCCACCTGAAGCTGTCATCTTATACCACATCACTCTTCATCTGTGTACATCTGTGGTGAGTAATGGCTCCAACAGATGCAAACAGCGTTACTCTGTCACATGGCAGAAGGCAAAACAATCATTATGCTACATAAAGTTCATTTCAGCTGTGCTCAACACAGAATTTCTACTTTATGTGTCTAGGGTCATGCACTGTGAACTGTGCATGTGGACATGCAATCACCATTCACATTCATTTCTCACTAACTGTGGATCTTACTTTGAAGCTACTACAGAGACATGCTAAGGAAAATTATCATTTCCATCCACTTGGGAATCAGCCCTGATTCTGCTAAAGACGGATGAAACTGAACTGTTTATCTTGATTTAAGGCTTGCTGCTAATCTCACGGGAGACAAATGAAGTACTTTCACTAAATACCCTGGATCCATAGCCTAATCCAAACTGATCTGCTGCTTCTAAGAGCCATCAGTTTCACTCTTTCAAGACTTCGAGTTTCTTGAATTTCTCCCTTCTCGCTATTATGCACTGAAATGAATTCAAAAGAAAATTAGCAAAGTGCAGCAGTGATGTTTTGAAGTGATGCCAAATATGAAGTAGCATAAATTTAACAGTTTTCATTAACACAAGAATATTCACTAAACATTTTTCTATACTAGAAGAAATATTCCGTGCAATAAAATTAAATCCATCCTGACAGTGACCCAAAAATAACCTGTTTCTATAGTCCCTTTGCTATTCAGCTAGGCCTCCTGGTGGTGCAGAGCTGTCGTTCATTAATTTTACTGATTGCATAATGAGAAAAAGTCATGCAGCTTTGAATATTAAAAGCTCTAGGTCGATTAATCACCATTTTGAAAATAAAGAGAGATTAAAATACAAGGCAATGAGAGAAGCAACAGGAAATTTGTATCTAGTTGGGAAGAAAGAGAATCCTACCTATTGATTCACAGAGTATCATGTACTTGGCTCAGTTAGTGGGCTGAGAAAGGAGACCATTGTTTTTATTCA
>NW_009916779.1:0-12169 GCF_000696875.1 Nestor notabilis | reverse complement strand
TGTTTACGAATGGAAATAATTTATCAATTTTGGAGCCAATGCCTACAGTTACAAGGCAAGACATACAGAAAGACTGGTTACAAAATATGCTTAAATCCTTGGAAGCACTCTCCTAATACAGTACAGTATTCAGGCCCTCCACTAGATCTAGGCAATCACGTCTAGGCAATCATGTCACTGATTTTGCTAATACTTTTATGTTCTATGGATCATGTACAAAAGGAGAAAAGCAGTAATGTCATCACTGTTCCAAAGCAGAGAGCTGTATGTTATAATGTGGCACAAGTAATATTATTTATCTCAAACACCCGTTCCTATTCAGCTATTCAAACTTGTCATCCCCTTCTCCAACATGACATCAAATAAAGTTCCCTACCATCTCAACACTTCCACCTTTTGGTTTTATGACACCTGGAAAACTCATGGAGTAGCTGGGTCCTCACCCCAATTCTTCTCCACTCCATGCTGCACCCCCCTAGAATATAGGGTCTTTGCAACAAGACAGGGTTGATGAGGCTGAAGCACTTGCCCTGTGAGAAGAACCCAAGAGACCAGGGCTGGTTCAGCCTGAGTAGGAGGCAGCTCCAGTGGGAGGCCACTGAAACAAAGCCAGACTCTTCACAGTGGGGCAGGGTGGGGCATACGACGCATTAGTTTCAATAAGAGAGGCTCAGAGTGGGTAAGAGTCTATTTTGAGCACGGGACCAGCCAAGAGCAGGAATAGCTTGCCCAGAGTATGTGGGGGCTCCATCCTTTGAAGTTTTCCAGACGCAGCTGGCTAAAGCCCCATGCTACCATGTGTGATCTCAGACCAGCCCCTCCTTTAAGCAGGGGTTGGACTAGACACCTCCTGAGGCCCCTTCTTACCCCAGCTATCCTATGCTATCAAGCCTCCTTCATTTAAACTCATTTCGTTCGTCACAATAAAGAACAAGAATCCGAATCTCAGCTGGCTAAGTCGATACCATTGAGAGTTTTCTAGATACTTAGGTACTTTCAACGTAAGTCATCTGGTGACCCATTAAAGGCACTAACTTCAAACAAAACTGTCCATGACAAAACAGTCCATGACAAAACTGTGTTGGTACAAACAGGTACGCTTTTTCTTTCTTGAAACTACATGAAGGTAAAAAGAATTATATCCTGAATATACAAGAAAAAGCGGATAATGTGACAGCACAATCACAAACAAGCTCCCATAAACAAAGCATCTTATTTAAATAACCACTTAATGGACAGGTGAAGGTACAGCAGTGACTTTGCCAGCTTAAAATATCCAGCTATCTGTAACACAAATCATTTTCAAACTCAATATATACAATTATTCAGAAATGCAGATATAGTAACAGCCAATTCCCCAACTTGCATACTCTAGCTAGTAAACAGTATAATTATTTTATCTGGTTTTATTTAAGTAAGGAAATCACCTTGTTCAAATGCATTTGACTCCCTTAAATACCTTTTGCAGAGGTGTATTCAAATATGTCACACATAAAACAAGAAGTAGGTAGGTAAATGCTCCCTGCTTTACAGCTCTGTGGTTGCTACTTAATAGCTGTTACCCAAGTGTTGGAATTGCAAGCCACGAGCAACTCTGACCTGCCTCTTCCTAATGAATTAGGAAAAAGGATATTAAAATTTATAAAGGGTACTTTAATGGTATTCATGTGAGGCATATGCAACCAGAGAAATTACATATGCTTACAGCCTTCCTATATCTTAGTTGCAAATGCATTTTAATCTCTGCAACATATGGCTGTATATATGAGCATACGAGCTGGAATCCATTTTTGTTAAATTCTCAGAAGTTAAAATTTGGGAACAATCATAAGAATGTATCTACAGAGGGAAACAAAATCCTACATTTTAATGTTTTGAAAAGAAAGGAATATTAGGAGTAATTGTTCCCAACTACAGATATGGTTCTTTCTAAGTAACTTAAAATGTGTAAGGCCAGAAGCCCAACTGAAACAATCTTCTTCCAAGGACACCAATATAATTACAGAAAAGGTCCCAAAAGAGACTTTTTGTCTATTAAAAGAATCATACTCAACAAGTCTTCCTACCTTTAATATGGCAGTTTATAAAGGTGCGTATCATTCCTCCATTATAAGCCAAGCACTACTCAAGAGTAACTCAAGTACAGTTTGTGACAGAAAAATATTAAAGGAACAAGACTATTATAAAATTACCAGAAATGTTCTGCACAACTGTTGATAGAAGCAATCTCTCATCTAAGAATTTCTTTCAAAGCAAAAACTTTCAGCCTGTCAAGTCTTAGACTTCCTATTTTCTGGCTTTTTTCTTTCCTTTCTCCTGTTCTCAGGGAATATGGCTGACAACATCCTTTAATACTTGTCCCATCCTACCTGTCTTCCATGCATTTTTCATCCACTGAGTTGCAATATACAGTGACCCATATGTAAGTAGTTGGAGACAGACTGCAATCTGCACATTTATGTCACATGTGGATGAAAATTTCATGATCTCTATCAGCATAGGTTTCCTAGCTCTAGCCAGCCTACAAGGTTATTTTCCCTGATTTTGGCACATTGATGCCGAACAGTATTTGAGCAGAGAAACTCTGCATGTCAGTTACCTTCCTTGAAGTGCTCTATTTTTATCCCTCATGTGTCTCATGGACCAAACCCATGATGAGTAAATGCCTAATAGGGAACAAGCCGCACAATAAAATTGCAGGAATGGTGAGGAGGCACTGTTCCATTACCACTAGCATGAAATGAATTGGAAATACTCCTCTGCTGAACCAGCTCAGGAGCATGCCACACCACCTTTCCAAAGCTACTGATGTTGTACACACCTCTGTGCTGGAGGCATGGACAAATCCAATATCTTCAGCACAAAGGCACATAAATAATCAACTTCATCTGCCGCAATTAGAGCTCGCTGTTCACGCAGTGTAATTATACAGGCACCACCACGCAGTGCAGAAGGCAATCACATGCCACTGTAAACAGCAACTATAAAGAACTTCATCTGACATTTTCGTGTTTACCCATTCTGCTTGCTTCTTTCTCCTTCTTTATTCTTATGGGAAATTTTGCCTAATTTAAATAGGATTTAAATACCATTGGCTGGGAGTTTGCCGCAACATATGTTTATATTTTCAGCCAACTCATTTATTTTTCCTCTGCTTAACAACCCTGCCAAAGTTGTTCTTTTTCAAACAAGAAAATAATTCAGAGAATGATTGTTTATAGTGAGATCTTCTGTTAATTCTGACATATGCCAAAAGGCCACAAATTGTGACTAAAAAATACATCAGTATCAAAACTTTAATTAGTTCTATACTACTTAGATATTACCAAACAGAAGCAGGGCTAAAAATCAAATAAAGCAGTTCAAATATGGAGGGGGGAAGTGAAATGCTTTGACATGCAGAGAGTGTCATGTCAATATTACTGGGGTATGAGAGGGCCAGAGAGCTACCTCTATCATATAATGCAGGGAGACTTTCAACTTTGTGAGAATTTTGCTATAACCAGGATAGAAAAAAAGACAAATAGATCCATTTCTTTGTGCCCATTTAAAATATAAATCTGGTCACGGATGGACAGATATTATATTGTCGTGGTTCAATTAAAAATTGGAGTTTCATAATTGGAACAGGCGCTTAGGCTAGGTGTATACAAGAACAGCTTACATAGGCTAAACAAGTTGGTGTAGTTAAAGAATCTGAGTTGAGTCAATGTGATGTGCCCTTAAATCACTTTCTTACAATGTTTCTTTTGAGTCAGAAAGCCACAGGTCCGTTCTGAAAGCTTCTAAGATTTTTAATCAGTAGACAATTTCAAACACTGATTCTGAAGCCCTGCTACTCTGCTACCAGCTAGAAATATCTAGAATGTTGCTAATAGCTAAACCCAAGCAATATATTGTATAGCCTGGTTACTGAAAAGTTGTAAAAGCCTTAAGTGGCTTTGGTCATTGGCTTCTGCCAGTAACATAACACCACCACACCTACAATGATTTAAGATGAAGTTTAACTTCTAAAACTCTTTTTTTTTTTCCCCAGCAATTAGAATATTTGTTCTTTCAATGAAGGTTTAAGGAAAGGTATTTATCGATCCCAGTGTGACTGAAAAAAAAATTTCACGTGGAAGCACTGATGAGTGCTATTCCATCCATTCCAACTTGGGTTTTAAAGTATTCCAGGATACCAGGTAACTGAGAGAGACTCTTCGGTTGCCATAGTATTCAGTGGATCTCTTTTGCTGCTGTTGCAACCTTCCATTGATTGACTTGTGTAAATGTACAGACACATCAGTTTGATTGTCCAAACAACTTTTTAGCAGAAAGTAATTTGCTTTAGTAATAACTACAGCAGCAGTGGAACTAGGAATAACACCTCAAGGGATTAAGTCCTTTTCTCCCCTAATAGAGATGTTAAATGTGAACTGTTTACATGAAATGCTTGAAAACATACTTCCATTTCCCAGAAACAGCTGTCAACCTCACAAACAAGCAAAGGGAATACTGAACCCACTTCAACAGGAAAGAAGATAACTGTGTTAAGCTTTAAGGATTTGAGCTACTTCTCTGTAAAGGATGAATACTATACAGTGAGGTTAGTCAACTGAGCTTGCATTCAAAATACAATCTGGAATGCTGGCAGACACAATGACTTACTTGGAAAAATTTTATCTTTTTTTCCTGTTTTGCAAGTATTTAAGGTGTCCTGCTGTGATTCCTTCATGTTTAGCTTATTCAGGCAGATTAACAGAAATATCCTAAAATGCTACATAAATTCACTTCCCTGTATCAAGTACATTATACATTTTCTAAGGGAGACCATTTCCCATTTCTAGGAGGAATCTTGGTCTCAGTTTCTGCTGGTCTTCCTGTAGATAACAATATCTGTGCATTTCTCCAAAAACCACTTTACCATTTTGTGATCCTCTTAACCTCCACTTAACCATTCTGCTTCCCCTTTGACCATCACTCAAAAAAGAGCGTTCAGAAAAAAAACCACCAGGCTATTCTACTTAAAGCCTTCTAACAACATGAACTTATTCTTTGTTACTCACATGAAGAGCAAATGGAAAATGAAAAGCAGAAATATCATTATGAAGTTAAATTACTGATATTAAGATGTTCTGCCACGTATCTCCTGAACTTCTGTTAACCAGTCATGTCACTTAAGTTCTCTGCGCTTCAGTCAGCTTCACAATGAAGAATAACAGTCTTTTTCTTCACCATCATTAGCCTGAGCTCTTCAAAGGCTTTCTTCTCTATCTGTACAATGCTCAGCACAGTGCAGCCCAACCTTCTCCTGTTCGCAATAATTATTAGAAAACTCAAAATCATAGAAATCGCTTAAGAACTTAGATCTACAACTTTTAAAAACCTTTTCAATTTCTTAATTATAAATCTAATAATCAAAGACCACTTCATAGACTCCAGAACCAAAGCTCCAAAGCTCATTCTATGCCAACATGTTCAGAAGGTTTTATTGCCTGTCTCTCCAGTACTGAGCATCCAAGTAAAATAATGGTTTCCCTTGTCCTGCAAAGTGAATTTCCAATGAAGATTCAACAGTACAATCCCCATTCCAAATAGCTCTAATAGAATTTGAAGTACATTCATTTGACTTGGTTACCTGTTTCGTTAATTAAACTGATGAGGCAATTTATTTGCTCATTCCATGCCTGACATTCAATGACATTTCATGTGACATCTGCTATTTTTATGTTAATTGAATAACTTCTGATTTCTATATACCCGGTTGATTTGTGCAGTACGTAAGTGTCAGGTAAGAAAAAAAATACTATCTGCAAATAATAAGTAATCTATGTGATTTACAAGCAGAGTTACCAGCATTTTGAGTACAGGTGGCTGTTTATTTTTAGATTTCCTAAGGACCATACATAGATGAACTGTCACTCCAAGCTGCTATTTTTAAGCACATTTTAGAAATTAGAAATGCAGAAGCAATGCTGGGTGTTTCTACATTAATGAAACACTTCTAAAAACAGTGTTTCTTTCCATTAGTTGTTCTTGCAAAACTAGGCCAGTAGAACCAGTCCTTGAGATTAAATGGTCACTAATAAGTTTTTGTCTTCATGAGTATTTGGTTCTTACAAAAGAAAGACAGGACTTAAGAGTTTACTGCTATGAAGCAAATATTCCTGGCACTGTTCAAGGCCAGGCTGGACAAAGCCTTTGGTGAAATGGTCTAGTGTGAGGCATCCCTGCTCATGGCAGGGGGGGTGGAACTAGATGATCTTATTAAGGTCCTTTCCAACCCAAACCTTTCTATGATTTTATTTCACTTCTGCATGGAGCATGTGGTAATTCCTATAGGTCCTTGTATTTTAAACATTTTTGCTGGCTGGTAAAATAAAAACACCATGACACATGCAGCTGTATTTGCTTCAGCATAAAATCTGGTATATCCATGATGCTCAGATGAGATTTCATGTCATCATTAGCCACAAAATAAGACTAATCAGTAGGTCTTTATATGAGCAACTAAGAAGAAATTCCTTGTTCTGATTGAAGTTTGCAAAAAAAGAAACAAAACACCAAAAATAACCTCTTCCCTCCCTCTGCCCCAACTTTCAAGAGTCTGGTTTTCACGTGTTTCTCAGTTGGAAACTCTGCTGTGGTCAATGTTTTAGCAGGAAGTGAATAGCCTTTTCTTATTGCTTCCTATTCACTTGTTTCAGCATTTTCTGGTCATGGGCAAAAACTTCCTGTATCCAGATTTCCTTCCACTTAAAAATAGCTGAAACTGTGTACTCATAGGAACATACAGAACATACGGGAATCTCTGCTGAAGTCCCACTCTTCGTAAAGGGCATCATAAAGCCTACGTGGGAGCAAAACCAAAACTAAACCCAAACCAGTTTTTTAACACAGCAGTTACTAAAATGGAAAATGAAATCTAAAAAGCTTGCATAACACCAGAGGGATAGGTATTTCCATCCATAACAGAGTTCTGATATCCATGGGAAGCTGAAGTAAATTAGTATATATTTATTATATCCTTTACTATATCTATCAATCACATACTGGGTCTCACTCACTGGAGCTTGCAACTTTGCAGATGCATGCAGATTTCAAAGACAGTGCCTTGAAGTGACTCAAGCATATGCTCTTTTCATTTTATTCCTTAAATGGCTACACTGAGGAAAGAGTCATGACAGTTGGCATTTATTCAAATTAGGAATTAAGCATTTAAAAATTAAAGAATTCTCTCTGAAGTATTCAACATGCTGGAATACAAACTAGATTTCTGGCACCATTTTAGTATCACTTAAGTCTGAAATTCATTAAGTTCCATGCAAAGAGACAATAAAGAATAAAATCCTATGATTTTTGCCCAGTCAAACTGTACTGATTTCACTGGCAGCTGGATACAAAAACATACACCTGCTCTGCATGTCCTCATTTTATTCCTCACACTCTTCACCATGCACTCCCAACATGGTGATCCACATCTTGCTATGGAAGATCACATCATAAAATCTGGTTTCTAGAGAACAGGGAATGCCAGCATATCAGTCTTTGATTCCAAGATAATCACCAGTTGGTAAGAAAGCCAGTAGCACCTTTGTTTCAACCTCACCAGAGGAAAAGCTAAACTTTATTTAGGCCAAGGGGTAGAGTATCTAGCTCATTGATTTTAGGCTGTATGGAAACAGGCTGCTAAGGACTTTAAATACAAGTAAAAAAAAAGATGCAAAAAAGATGTCAATTGCCCAATACTTGATTTATCAGATTTCTGAACCTGCTAAACAACCTCAGTTCTCCCAAGTTTTAGTAAGTGTTTGGCATAATAAAGGTAACAGCACTGAAGCAATTTGTTAGACAACACACTTACATGAGTCATTTTTTACTTTCCTTATCTGAGGAATGTTACTGTGAGCAAAGACATGCTGGGAATTCCAACACAGTTTCAGGGCTGAGTTGTCTTGGATCACATGTGTGGTGCTGCAAGGGTGGGAAACAAAACAAGGCACAAAGATAGCATGGAAAAGAAGCTGCTGACCAAACCAAGTGTTCCCTTCGTTCTGTCACAGTATGTGTATCACCAACTAGTTAAGAAACTAATTTCACTGCAGCTATGCCAAAAAATTCTGCTTGTGCTTCCTTTATTTATGTTGTAGATTTTAAGCCTGTCTAGGTAACACTTTCCTTCTCATGAAAAATATATTAGAAAAGGCTGACATAAATCTCAGCACAAAACAGGCAGCATCATGAAAAAATTAAGAGCATTTTCTTTTTCCCCAGGAAAAAGAAAAAAGTTCTAGGCTCATTCAATTACAGCACATACTTTTTGTTCGGGTGCAGCTGTTTGATGCATCTTCAAACACGTTTTAAACAACATGAGTTTGGAAGTTTTAGTATAAGACACTCCAGGAGCTTGTTTTGACAGATAAAAAACCCCAAAAAATACAGAGCTGGAAGTGAAGGGATAGAGTTTATGGCTGGTTTGTCTTTCAGGCACTGAAAGCTTACATGACCTGGTCTTCCTCATGTGCAGCTTATCTCATCCCCATTCTGCCTGATCAGTGCTCTCTCTCCAACAACTGCCTGGTCCAGTAAGCCTGTTTCTCCCTGCTACTAACTCAACTTTCCTGTGACTTTCATATTTGGTCATGAATGGAGAGGACTCTGCTTATGCTCAGACATTTCTTCCTATTGCATTTGTGGAGTTAAACATGCAAAAATCAATGCAAAAAGAAATCAGCAAATTCGTATTTATTTTTTTTTTTTGCTTTTGAACGGATAGTAGCACAAAAACTACAGCACATGACTGGGCTTCTTTTGAGTTTCCCAGGCTGCTGCTACTTACGGATGACATGATTTCTTTCTAGAAGCTGCATACTGTCACTAAAGAATGATAAATGGATGCTCATAGTATGTAACACTATGGTACCTCACAGTAGATATATAAATAATATTTCCCATCTTCCTTTGCCTTAACTTCTACTGATACAGATTTTGGGTTTCTCCATCTTCCACTAATTTTCTACATTTGGCTCATACCTCCTTTCCTCCTGCCCCTTTTGCCCATTTTCTTCTTCCCATAAGGCCAATTTATCCTATTTCTAGTCCTAAACTCACCACAGTCTTCTGTAACTTCTATTCTTGCTCTTCTGCTAAATGTTTTCAGTGAAAATCCTGAAGGCAGACTAATATGCCCCATGAAATTTGCTATATGCTATGATCTTACTACTTTGCCAGCTATAGAATACCACTTTCCAATTTGAACCTGACCTCCAAAATTTTGGTACCTTTTTCTGACACTTTGGTTTTCTAAACAGAAGTGTGTTTATTTCCAGCAAGAAAAATAGTGAAAAAAATAAGAGGAGCTCTTTGATTCCCAGTTGCTTCCTTTTCCCTTCTTGTTCTATAACTTATTCCATTTCATTAGAAAAAACCCCCACTACCACCCTGAGCTTCTGTCCTCAGCTTTCTAAACCCACTCGTTCCTGGTTTATTGGTTCTTACCCTTTTCCTTAACCTTTTTTCTTACTCTTTCTTTATACAGAACATATGTTCCTTAGTTAAAACCCTTCCTTAGAACTTGTGCATTATGTATAGAATATTAAATATTATAATTAAACAATATTATATAAACTGTATATTACAACTTATACCTTTATATAATAACTGTATATATATTATGGATGACACATTTACCGATCAGATCATAGGTCAAAAATATTCTTTATGTTCCCAGGTTGTTTCTTTTAAACTTCACATATTTACACTCAACTCCAGAGTCTTTTACCATGACTATTACTCTGATCTAATAGATATTACAATTTTTAACTCCCCAGATAGGTCACACACTACAGAATTCTTTAGCAGTTGAAAAAAACATTATTTCTTCCTTTCTAAGTATCTAGCAGGTTTTCATTACTATAATTCAAAATGAGAGTAAGGTCATTCAAATAAAGTGGGGAAAAAAAAACCAAAACCAAAACCAAACCAACCTTCTCTTAGTTTTGCAAACCATAACTGGGATCAAAAGAATGGGATGCAAAGGTCTTCAGGGAAAAGAAATGCAAGAAACTTCCTCATGTACAAATCTGATGTTTTCATGTGCTCCCACTATATAGTCAATACAAGCTGACATTTCTTACAGCCCAAACTTATTACCGTTTATTTCTTAGCTTTCCTTATCATAGATTTTATGCTATTTTAAAATCTTGTCTAGAAGCTACAAGAATAAATCAGAAAGCAAGATGTAAATACTGAGAGCTTCAGGATACATTTCCATCCTTGTTAAGTTTAAGCATCCAGAACACACGGCTGCGCCTACTTTCTTGGCAAGTCTCTCTGCATTGCTTACACGACACATATCAACTCCAGTATTTGAAAACATTAACTTCAGATCCAACATCATATTTTAAGTAGCTTTAAAACTAAGCATAAACATAAGCAAAAACATAACCAACTACATGATTTAAATACACAAGAACCACTGAAAAACAATAGGAATTATGGTGATTTAAGTAAAAAATACTTTGATACATGGAAATAGGATGAAAAGCGCCAAATTCCAAGACTGAAATTTCACTGGCATGTTCAGTGAGCAGCCAGCTGATGTAACACCCTGCTTCTTAAAAGACAAAATCAGCATGTCTCTATCAATAACATCAACCAAGGTTAATTATACAGTGATCAGTGATTTCCTCATCATGCACAAGGAGCTTGGAGAGCACAGATTTCGTTTACCATACTCCTTGTTACTGCACCTCCCATCTTTTCCCAAATAGACTCCCAAACACAACTGAGAGTATCTCACTGTTTGGCACCTGATACAACGGGCCACTAGAGAATGGATTGAGGAATCCAAACTCACTGCTTCTGTTCAACGAAGCAAAATTTCAGGTCACATTCCCACTAACACCCTAAAGTAGAAGACCAGCAAAACTGTTGACTGGGAATTTAGTTTTCCAGGAACTGCTGAATGACCTCTACTTTCCTTCAATTTTTAAAGGAAAACAGTCTTTTCCATGACTTAACTGCATCTGTCAACAACATTTCTCCCATTTTCCCTAGTCACAACCACAGGATTCTCTTGCTTCTGCTTGTAGCTTCCTATAGCTGGGGGGAGAAGAAGCACTTCCACTATGCCTGAAAAGATTGAACAGGTGGAAAATATGTAACTGCTTTCTGGATTGGCTTCAGAATTGTAAATGCAATCTATTGCCTCCCTGAAGATGAGAGTGTTGTGCCAAACCTCTGAGCACAACACTCTCCTTGTAAATTTGTCATTATTCTCTGACTACTCAATCTTAAAATGAGAGGTGGAAATCTTTGATCAGAAAGATTTGTGTACAGCAGAGAACCTAAATGACTCAAGCCGATGAAAAGGGGAAGATTAACCTTTCATTGATGTATGTGTAAAATAAGACTCTTCCCTGATCGTTTTAATTATTTATATGCACAAAGCAGGTGAACCTATTACAGTTCTCTGAGCGATTCAAGACTTCACTTAAAGACATGAAAATACTCAATACTCACACAAGACCCTGAGCAAATGAATGTAAGTTTGAAGCTGGCTCTGTTTTAACTGTATAGTTGGACCTGATAATATCTAAAGGCCCTTTCACAATCTTTTATTTTCCCCCTTTTTATGATTCTTATTTTATAGCACATTAAATATGGACAAGCAAAAATGAACACAAAAGACAAGCAGAAGAAATTTTTATCAAGAAGGATAAAACTTTCATAGGTCTAGGGAACGAGAGTATCTTACACCCTGTTTTCTTCATGACTCACACTCAATCTTTGTATTTCTGCCATCATAATCCAATAAATGCCTATAAATAACATGCAAGTACTTATTATTTTATTTTTATTACTACTATTATAGCTACCTGTTAAACACAAAGTAGCTGCTTCATTTATGTGGGGATTAGGAATTCAACTAATGAAGTCAATCTAACATTAGTAATTTACAGGAAATGGACTGAGAATTTGTAACCACATTATTCAAGCTTGTAAATCTCCTCTCATGAGCAGTAACTGTACCATACCTGCAACTTGCCTGTTGGACTATCTTAGAAGAAAGCTCAATATATAAAGTAAGCTGTTGGTAGGACATTCTCTGTACGGATCCTTCCTTGGTTTTAAACTTTGCTGTTGTACGTACCACAAAATCATAGAATCACAGAATGGTTTAGGT
>NW_009916778.1:11554-16526 GCF_000696875.1 Nestor notabilis | reverse complement strand
CCCTTCCCGCAGCGGAGCCATCGCCGCCCGCACCCCGCTGCTCCTCCGCAGCCACCCGGGCCCCGCCGCGCAGCGCACATCGCAACACCCAGGACCAGCGATCAGCGATAGCCGGTTTCAGCTCCCACAGCAGCCTCTTCCCAAGCGACAGAGATACCCTAATAGCAAAGGCCCTGCGGCCAGACACGCCCAGGATCAGCAGCAGCAACTTACCAGGAGTCAGAGGCTTCACTGACCATGAGTTAGGCCTGGAGACTGTTCTCCGCAGTCAGCTGCTGCCCTACAATAGCCTTCCAAGAAGGAAAGAATCCATCTAACAAAAGGACATCATGTTATTCCATTATTAGCTGCCATATTTGTGCACAGATGTAGAAAACAAACCTGAAAGTTATTTTTCCCTTCATCATCTGGACCATTTGACAAGGAAAGTATGATCATGTATGCCAAACTTAATTTTATTTCTTTATTTTACAAACAAAAATATACATTTATTCTATATTTTCTCTCTTTTTCACCCACACATAACACACTTCTGCTTGAGGACCATTCTGAAGATGGCCAAAAGCATTATATATATATATACACAAAAATACAACAGGAAGGTCAGTCTGTGACCTAGTGCAGAAGCTCCTCAGCAGCAGAACACGGGATGCTCCAGAGATACCAGAGTCCTGCCTGCAGAGGACAGGATGGACACGTCAACCACCCACCCAGGTGATCCCTCAGCACTGAATCCAGCTGCTGAAAGATGAATTCATTACCTGCTCTTCACACCACCAAGGAGGGCAGGATGACCTCTCAGGGTGCTGAGTCAGCAGAACCTCCTTGGGATGGAAAAGCAGTCCTTTATTTCTCAGCTGCTTTAAGGCCTTCGTATCTCCTGGCTCTGTGAAGGCCCATCAGCTCCAGGGGAGCTCTGCAGGTCTCCAGCAGCAGCTCGGGCTCAGTGCTGAGCAGCAGCAGGACAACCCAGGCACCGTGTCACCCATCCATGGCACAGCGAGCGAGCGTGGCTCAGGCTGGTTCACAGCCAGTGACAGCAGGACCAACACACACACTTCCCCAACGCAGCAAGGGCTGACTCAGCCAGTTGCTTGTGCAGCCCTTACACAGTCATTGCATGGAGGGGGAACGTGAAGGGCTATTCACCTACCAGAGACAATCCAGCTCGCACAAACTGAACCCTTTTATCCTCAAAAGCAAATGAAAAGAACATAATAAGGGGGTGGTTGTTTTCAAGGTGCCAGTGCTACTTACAGGCCTGCAGGGCAAAGTCCACAGGCAGGACAGAGGCTGCATTGCTCATCAACAAAAACAGATAAGTAAAGGGCCTGCATAGTTTTAGCAACCAATACGGACTTTGTGTTCCTTCCCAAGCTTCCCTTCCCTATAGCAGGAACACCAGGTAGCAAATGCTTTCCTCTGCCTGCTCACAACCCAAACTAACACCTCCACGCTGCACCGTGCATGGTGATACCCCAGAAACTCTAACCTCAGTGTTCTGCAGGAACAGCAGTGACTTGGGCGAGAGATTCACACAGTCCCCAAACATTCCTAATCCCCTCTTTCTACCATCTCTAATGGAAGGTTGCTATTGCTTAGAGCAGCTCTCCACCTACCTGGAGGACTCGGGTAGAAAAGCACCCCAGAGCTAGAGGAATACACCTCCTCACCCTTGCAGAGCACAGTATGTCCCAGAGACCAGCCTGATGCAGCTTTCAGCTGAAACAGTCCCTGGATTGGAACACCATGTCTTGAAACTGTGTGCCAGACAGCTCAGACAACAGTAGTCCCTTTTCCAGCATGGAAGAGGTTACAGGAAGTTCCAGATAGTATTTAAATGAACCACACTCCACATGCACGTAAGTATTTTCAACATATCAAGCCATAAAACCTATCAGACAAGCAGAAGTCTGGGGATCTGAACTGCAACACAAGAGAAGGAGAAACATCATCTCCCTCTTGCTTCCCAACTTAGCACATCTATGGTGTTCAAGTTTCAGTCACTGACAGCTTGGACTCATCATGGGCTCTGCTCTGCCTCAAGCACCTCAACATCTCTGGAGCCTTCATCTGCAGAGTCAGCTTCCTCCTTCACAGCACTCCCCGGGGCCCTGCCAGAGCCATGAAGCAGGGCACAGATGGGAAATGCACCTACCTCACAGGTTTTAGTCTGGAAACTCAGCCCTGATTCAGTGTTGTTTCTCAGATTTTCCTGTGAGCTCAGCTGCACGCTACTGCAGCCTCCACAGACCAGTTCACAGCTCATTCAGCTCAGCTAGACAGCAGCAGTCTGTCCTTCTGCCTCTCTACTGCTCACCCAGTTCACACCATGCTGCTAGTTACCAGCCCCACAGAATGCTCCCAGGGCACAAAGAACAGTTCACTCCTCTTCATACCTCTCTTCTTGCCACACAAAACACTCCTTTGAACCACTAGCAACTGCAGTTCATGACTTCCATCAGTACTGACTGAAACCAGAGGGGAGCCCAGCTGACCAGCTTCCCTCCTCAGACACTATCCCCACTGTTGCATTATGGCTAGACCCAGGCAACTATGCTGCTTGAAACAGCCCAGGAAGACCATCTTTGGTTCCAACCACCAAACTCTTTCTACATATGTACAATACAGCAGTGAAATCAACACCCTCATCCCCAAACACCATTCCCCAGACAAGTGCTTTCAGTCATTGAAAAGGAACAGGTGCCAGTCAGACCTTGTCTTCTGAGTCACATTCACATGTGGAACACGGAGGATCAGGAAGGTTCAGTGTTTATAGGTGTATGAACACAACTGCTCTACATCGTTCTCAGGTAGTGACAGTAAATGTTCTTTCCAGCAGGATTTGGGCTGCCAGCTTAGTTCCACAATAGGTTTTGGAAATCCTAAGGAAGAGAGGAAAGCCATGGCAGGTAGCCAAGGACAGGTTTCCAATGGACATCCTAACGGCTGTGGTATGAGGGGGTCAGGAAGGAGAGGGACGAGGTGGCCCTGCTCAGGCGTTGATGGCTTTCCAGCGGTCACTGTCTATGCTGTTGACACTGCCCACATGGTAGGGCAGGGAGGCCATGTCATCCATGTAGGCTGCAGTGTCGATCTGAGTGCTAGAGTAGAAGCCAGAATCCAGCCCTTCCTTCTTGGCAACAGCGTAAGGGTGGGGAAGGTGCACATCCACGTCCTCAGGTTCATCCACCTGACACTTGTAGGAGAAGAGAATCTTTGGTTCAGACCTGGAGTGGTAAAGATTTAAAACACTTGCATAAGCAATGTAGTATCACAGCAATGTAGTATCACAGCCACTTAACTGACACTCAGCAGCACTAAGGAATTGTGTATTCAGACCCTAAAAGCCTCTTCACGCTAGCTTTCAGTCCTGAAATACACCTAGCAGTGTATTCCACTGAGCAGAGTAACTGCCATGAAGTGATGCTAAAGGTAACTTTGGATTAAGTCACTTAAGAGAAATAAAACTGGCAGAACCCCAACTCCAGTATGGGAAAGGTGCTCTCAGCTTTGGGAGCTCCGAGTTACTGATGCCAACAGAACAGGAGTCCACCCCAACTTCCATCTGTGCACATCAGGAAAACCAAAACACAAACACTGGTGGACCTGCAGTTTCCATCTCAAACTCCAGACACTGTTCCCTTCTGATTTCAAAAGGCAGCAGAGGCACATTTGGGTATTTTAGGAGTACTTCGTGTTCTTAGTTACTGTAAACCCTGCTGTTTCTTGCTTATGAACAATAAAAGCTAAAGCTACACTAAACCACTTGGGTTTTCCTACCAAGATGCAGCTCCTCGAGTGGCCACACAGCGGCAGCCCCGACCTAGAAACCACGCTCCCGAGTGCTTTAACTGGTAATTCTTGGGCTCATTGCAAGAGGACTCCTCAGCCAAAGAGTTACCAAACCCCCCAGAGTCTTTCTACAAACCTAACCCAAAACCCACCCGAAGAACATTTAACCTCCCGGGACTCAGTCTCTCACTATACATTTAGTTAACTTCAGCTTGTGCTAAACAGGATGCAGACACTGAGGAAGTGTTTGAGAGGAATATAGCATCAGTTCTATTTTGCATATAAAGGAGTCTTAGACAGAAGCAAACAGCCCTGGGTGAGACAAGAAAAGCTCCAAGGCCAAAAACTCAAAACTGGCATTCCAGTCACTGCCTTTGTTCTACACATGGGGAGAACTTGAGAGCAAAACAACAAATGGCAATATATCCCCTCTGAACTCCTGTTCTTAGTTTGAATGCCACGTAGATGAGAGGTGCAAAGAAGCTGAAGTAAAGGAACGTGGTAGCATCAACACAGCTGTCAACAGCAAAAGGGAACATGAAGGAATTTAGCACTCAAGCACAACACAGCTGGGTAACAGCAGTCACATTCCCCCAGGATGATCCTGTTCCCTCCAGAATGTCCAAGCAGAGGACAAAGAAAGTCTTGTGCTAAACTTCACATTGATGCAAAGTATCAGACAAGACCAACACAACATTTGTCATCACTCCGAGACACTCGGAGGGAGCCATGCCAAGACCCAAGGCCTGACCAAGAGCACAGTCCCAGTGCTCCCAATTCTGACTCTCAGAAATGACAGTGACTCCTGCAGAACCACACTCCAGGTTTGAACAAGGGTGTCCCCATGCTATTTCTACCAAACAGGCCATTTCCTCCCTTATTACCTATGAAACACCAGCCAGTGGCAGGCATCAGTGGATTCAAACTTCCTCTCACCACTTCAAAACCATGCAGCTCCACAGCTCTCTCCACTGTGAGCTTCCTCACCACTCTCAGGTTTTTTGGTGCAAAAGACAACCAACAGCTTTACCCCTTCTTAGCAGCACAGCACAGGTTTGTTTTCCTGGGAGAGGCGGCACTGAAGGACACTCAAATACAACATGAGAAGCCAGGCTGCAGAGCTGCTCCCCAGCCTACGTACCACAGTCCTTCTATGATATCCACACAGAGGAGGGCA
>NW_009916778.1:0-11523 GCF_000696875.1 Nestor notabilis | reverse complement strand
CCAGGGTCAGCAGTGCCAGGATTCCAGCATAGACATAAAAGCTCTTCCTGGCTGTGGGAAAACACGGACACAGATGAAGAAACTCAACCTCATAAGCACCAGCCCAGAGCAAGTCTGTTTGATGGAGACAGCATACCCAACAGAAGGGTCTCACCATCTTATCTAAGAACTCCTGAAGAATTGAGAGTGCATCTTCCTGCCCCTTGCTGGCAAGACTGATGGAGGCATAGTGGATTAAACCATACCCTCCTGCATGTATACACAGACCAGATGGGTTTTGAAAACACATGCAAAGATTTTGTAGGCAAGTATCTGGAACCAGTGTCAGTCATATAACTGAACATCAGAAAAGCCAAAAACCCCAGAGCTGAACCAGAAGCTGTGCCCTTCCAATGCACAGCACTCTCAAAGCTGCTCAGGAGACCTGGACAGGAGCACATCAGGCCCAGGACCAGCTGCTTGTTGTGTTTGCCATACATTCCCCTCCCTCAGGGTACCACACACAGATCCCAACACTAAGAGAGAACAACCCAATGCAAACATCTGAGTAACAGCTTCTCCCCCCAGTCAAGGACTGCAGATATTCTGCAACAAAGAGAAACCAGAGAAGCTTCTTAATAAAGCAAATGCCCAGATGAAAATTACTAAGCAGCTCCAATGAGCCTTCCTTTCCCTGGGGATGACCAACACGTACACTTGAACTTCACACACAGTTCAAAGGAAGCTGTTGTTAAGAAGCCATTTCTTCCAGCTCTCTGCAGATGATATATCTACATTACATCTGTATCATTAGCTGAGCAGTAAATCTTGTTTTCTTTATGCAATTGTTTAGCTACTGAAGTAGCAAAGTAATTGCTCCTACTCTGCTCTCCAAAGGGCACAACATACTATTTTTCCAGGGATAACTTAGCAGTCCTTTGCCATCTATCTGTACCCCAAGACAGTGGGATACATCCGCAGTGCAGCCACATACAGGAACTTCTTACTCCCACCCATGTTTTATCCTGGCACTGTCCCCATCTATCCTATGGAACACACCAGTCACTTACAGGGCAAGGAAATCCGGTCTTTCAGAGGAGTCTTTGGAAGAATCACCACCAAGGAATAGACCTGTTGAGACAAAGAGCCAACTATTCCACTGCTGCCTGGCAGCTGAACTCAGCCATCTTTGCAGGGATGGTGGAAGGTGGCACTTACACTCTAGATGCCTCAGGAAAGAGGCACACACCCCTGATACTAAACCAGTGAAGGTCCCACACCTCACCCCGGCAGCACAGAAAGGCTGGTCACAGAGAAACAAGGAGTGAAGAAGGTGAGTTCAGCTGGAATTCAGCTGCCAGTGTATCCCACTGCCACCACACCTTTTCCCCTTCAGCTTCCCTGCCCTGTGAGAAGCATCACTGCTGCGCTGCATCAGGCAGGAGGGGGACCAGGGCCACCTGATGCACAAATCCCTCCTTGCCCCATTTAGAACATACAAAGAAGCTATCAAAGTGCTTAACTCATGCCAAGTACTTACCAGAAAGAAGAAACAGGAGCTGGCAAGCCAGAAGTGTCTCCCTCCATGGCCATAGATGTTGAAGTCCTCTGCTGAGAGGTGGGCATCAGGGTACAGGATTTCCAGAGTGCCCTAGGAGTGAAGTGGCACCACATGATTCTGCTGTAGGCAGCACCCTCACTGTAGTGGGTGTCTGGACAAGGGAGAAGTTTAGAGAAGAGCTGTCCCTGCCACTCAAGACCCAGCTATTGCCCTGCTTAGAGCAAGTTAAGCTCATGCAGGAAGAGAGGAAGAAACTGAAGACAAGAAGTGAGGGGGGAAAACTAGTGGGAGGGATCTGCATCTGTAGGAAGCCAGCATTGATGGCATTCCATAACAGAGACTGAATGAAGGGATAGGGGATGCAAGCAGCTGTCTGACATCCAGAGAGCTCCATTTCCATCTCTGAAGTAGGCCTTTTCTGCTGAAACATCCAGAATCTAAAAGTCAACACGTGAAAGTCTCATTCACTTGAATTCCTCAAAGAATGGTATGAACAGAAGCTACCATAGAGACAGTGGAGAAAGTGCCTGTAAGCACTACTGAACTCAGATAGAGCTCCAACACTTGGTATTTCTGAGGCTTCTCAGCTTTGTCATGTGGTAATGATCAGCTCACTGCCTCTGTAAGCAGGGGCCTGGTCAAAGAACAAAGATCTGTGTGTTACTCTGGTGCTGCCCCAAGTACAGAGACACAGGGCTGACCACTTACATTCTGAGGAGGAGAATAAACCCAGACACACACTGCATTGTTCAGAGATGGAGACACAGCTGATGAACTGAGCTCACAAGCCAGCTGCCAGTCTGAAGGGCAGCAAGAGCTCTCAGCTCTCAAACGCCAGGAGACAAGAGGCTCATTGCACTGCCCTTGCCTGGCAAGCACCTCAGGTCTCTCCATACAGGTATCCTGGCACTCGAGGCTTGGGTCAGAACTTGTGGCTCAGGTGTGAAAAACCTCCCAATCCTGTTCTAGGAATCACTAAATCCATCTAAACCTCATCTCAGTTCTTCACATTGGCTGGGCCACTCATGCCATAAAGGAGAATCAGTCTGGTGTACGCCCTGAGGATCCTCACACACTGCCACAAGCATCCAGTCTTCCCACAAAACCTCATGTTAAGATCAAAGCTGCCACTTTGAAGATAGGAATCCCACAGGGAACTGCCTAAACCCAAGCAAAGTCCAAGTCTGCTCCAATGTACCCACCTGAGTGACAGAATAAGCCAGGGACAGCACTGTAGTGATTGCCAGAACACGTTTCACACTTGACTTGCTCTCCAGGTGACCTGGAATTAAGCAATACAGGAGTGAATCAGGATGTGATCCCAGCCCTGGTCAAAATCAGTCCCCTCCAACAGCAATACAGGAAAACATTTGTATTTCCAGAGGCCTTCCAGGGAAGGTTAAAGCTCCCTGAACCACTAGGACTGCCAAAGGAACCACCTTGAATAAAATGGGGTTGAAGCAAAGATCAGACTGTGGATCTTTGCATAAGTCTTCTTCCCCTACGCTGTACACTCCATCACATGCATGCAGGACAAGCAAAGCACAAGCCCTGAAATCACATAAGCCAGAGATCTGTAAACATAATCAGGCTTTCAACCATTAATAACAAACTCTCCCATGTGTCTTGCGTCTTTATCCTAGACCTCCTTCACTTTATAGGATCAGCATCCCCCAACCTCACAGATGCAGAGAGAAAGGGAACAGGAAACATTCAGAGCACTCAAAAACCTCCTGACACTCACCAAAGGCAAGACCTAGAATCACCACACTCAGTTCAATCGCCAGAAGGAAGAACCTTGTGATCTCCCACAGGATCTGAGGGATAACAGAAACCAAACCAGCATGATTAGATGGAGCCAGGGTTGGAAGTTAATACAGCAAAACTCCACTCTCTGCCCCAAGGGATGGCAGCCTCTGAATGGAGCAAATAGCATGCCTACAGAGAGAGGAGGTGGCCATGGTCTGCCACACTTGAGGATCTGCCACTTGTCTTGCATGAGTTCTGGCTGCTCTACTCCCAAGGAGCACAAACCCAAGACCACCTCAGAAGTATAATATTGAGCAGAGCCAGTTCTTACAGCAGCAGACTCTGCAGTACAGTGTGACTGAACAAAACCAGTATTCTGCACTCCTCCAAAGCTTCTGGTCCCTAAATTGAAGCATGTTCCACCCTAAAGCTCTCCCACTTCTAGCTTGTCATTTCCATGTTTTATTTGGTAAGGTAAGAAACCAGCAGGTGAAGCAGCTTTCCAGGTAGTCATGCAATAAATCAGTGCCAAACCTAGAACAAGAACCCAGACTCTGGCTTATTAATCCTTTTCCTCTGAACACTGAATGGCACCTCTTGAAGATACACAATATTTTAAGAGGTATTTGAGAAGACACTTCTAATCTCAGTAAATACACAGTGTGTGTGTATATGTGCTGAAGGAAAGCACTTCCCACCTCTCCTCCATTATTCAAGTCCTGGACCTCCATCTATTCAACAGAGGTGCATGAAAACACTGCCAGCATCCAGCTGCTCACACCAAGCAGTGCTTTACAGTGCTCTGTCAGGTAACAGAAAAGGGAAAAACAGAACCACCACATTGATCCCCAAGAATAAAGCCAGAAAACCTGGACTCTGTGGCTCTTCTTCTTTTAACAGCTCAAGAACTACAGATCTCTTTGGTTTAGGTAATATTCTGCTCTTAGTCAAGTGAGTACAGAGGAAGAGCACGTACAAGGCTATTTCCTGTTTGCTGAGGGTTCACCCTGTGCTCCAGGTGCTACCAGGACATTCAGATAGCAGTTTCCAAAGGGAATTTGTGTTTATTTGCTTTCAGTACAAAAGAATTAAATCATTTCCATAGAGCCACTCAAATACTGGAGGAGTAACAAAGGGCAGGTCTTGCCTGTCTGAATGTTTAGCTCGTGCAAAGCAGAGTCATTCCAGCCCCACAACAGGAAAGTTGTGCTGCCGCTATTTGTGTGCCTATTTTAGGAAGCCCATTGTTTTACAGCCCTGGATGTTGTGATCATTTAGATACAGCTATCACAACAGGATTCCATGGTACACATAGCCGAGAACTGCAGAAAAACCCCATTCCTCTCACATGCACATAAAGGGAAGCTGTAGCAGATTGCTGTGATCAGAGCTGCACAAAGCACAGCCTCCAAACTCAGTGTTGTACCTACCTTATCAGCAACTGTGGCAGCATCAGAGGCACTCACAGTCATGGAGACAACAGCACGGGCAATGCCAACTAAAGCCACCACAAATACCTACACAGAAAGAGACCAGAAGTGAGCTCCCATCAAAAGGCACGTATGCAGTAGTGACCAGAAACCCCTTTGGAACTCCATTTCCAGGCCAGTTTTCCAGCCTGATAACATGTTCTAAGCACATCCTGTAGCAAATTAATTTGCTAAAGAAGATGCCTCAGGCCTGTTAGATGGAGGAGCACCGGCTTGGAATTTAGGAAGGAACAAATCTCCTCAATGTGAGGTTAAACAGCTCTGAAGGTCTCATCCACTCCTTATGGCAGCATCTTTACAGACAGTCTTCTCTTCAGTATCCTTCAGTCCACTGGGGCAGGAGGGGAGATAAACCAGACAAAAATCCACATCCCTCCAAATTGCAAGATCAAGTGCTTGGTATGACTGAATAAACCACTCTCATCAGATAACAGAAGCCACTTGACACCAAGTACCACACTTTAGATCTGTGATAAAGCTAAAACCTGTGGTTCACTCACTCACCACTGACAGCGCTCAGGAATGCAGAGTTAAACATCACCCGCAGCCACCAGCCCCAATCCATCTCACCCTGCTGCTCGGTGCAGGGGCACCCAACCAGCTCAGGCACCATTTAAGCATGACAGCACGGGGCTCAGCCAGGCTAATTTACCAACCCCTGTGCTGTCACAGCCACACAATGTAATTAAGAGCTCAGTTGGATGTATCTACCCTCTGCTGTGCAGAAAGCAGAGTTTTCCAGATCAAACTCCCCGAGTCACAAGCTATTTCTAATGATGGGCATATGAGGCAGCTGAATCTATCAAAGAAGGAAGACTCTAAGCTGATTCTAAGGTGGCTGGAGAATGGAAATGACCAATAAGTCACCAACAGGTGAATATTTCTTCCTCAGAGGAAGAAGGGTGCAAGTGGCAAGAAAGAATACTACAACACTCTCTCCTGGGGTGGAAAACTCTGGGACAAAGCACAGACAAAAAAGAAGGGTCCCTGAATATAATCGTGTTGTAGAACAGCAACAGCTCATGGGAGGGGAAAACACACCCTTCTGGCTTCCTCTCCAAGTAGGTTCTCTTCCCAGTCTATTAACCTTGCTTTAATCACTGACTCCACGAGAAAGCATTCCTTTAAGACATGACAAACAGCCATCTGAAAGGAAATCCCCACAGAACACACTTCCACCCTTGTTTCCCAGTAACATACTGCAGAACAGAGGTGCTTTCCTCTAGGGCTGTGTGCTGGTTTTGGCTGGGACAGAGTTAATTTTCTTCACAGTAGCTGGCATGGGGCTGTGGTTTGGATTTGTGCTGAAAACTCTGTGGATCACACAGGGATGTTGCTGTTATTGCTGAGCTTTACACAGGGTCAAGGCCTTTTCTGCTCCTCACCCAACAGGGAACAGGACAGGGGTCCACAAGGAGTTGGGAGGGGACACAGCCAGGAGAGCTGACCCCAGCTGACCCAGGGGATATTCCAGACCATATGACATCGTGCTCAGTATATAAAGCTGGAGGAAGAAGGAAGGGGATGATGTTCAGTGATGGCATTGGTCTTCCCAAGTCACCGTTACACATGATGGAGCCCTGCTCTCCTGGAGATGGCTGAGCTCCTGCCTGGGACGGGAAGCGCTGAAGGAATTCCATGTTTTGCTTTACCTGTTAAACTGTCTTTATCTCAACCCACAAGTTTTCTCCCTTTTACCCCTCTGATTCTCTCCCCATCCCACCATGGAGGGTGAGTGAGCGGCTGCTGGGGCTGAGCTGCTGGCTGGGGTTAAACCAGGACAGGCTGTTTCCTCACTTCCTGCTTCTCGCTCTGTTTTGAAACAGCAGCAGCATAAAGTCAGGTCACTTGTTACTTCCCTTTGATTTATTAGGGTAATATCGAACAGAGACACTTCTCAAAGCAGTAGATTCTGCAGTACAGTTATGAGTTTTGGTTCTCAAAGCCTTTGGCATCATGTGCATTATTACTGCAAGCACAAAGGAAGATTTAACTCCAGACTGGAAATGACTGGTAGTATTTTTGAAAGTCTGGAGCATGTGTGTGTATCCCGGGATATCCAAAACTATCCACAGGCCCAGCACCCTCACTGCAGGTCAGAAAGGGCTAATGAGTCTAATAAGGTTCAGTTGAGTCTACCAGCTCCAACTTGATTTTGATGCTTATTGGGTTTTGCCATGGCAGTACTAGTACACAGCCCAAAGAAGGATGCCTCCCAACTAACCCAATTCAAACACACTTTTAATTCTACAACCTGTCCTAATCTCACTGAAGAGCACAAGTGTGTTTTGCTACACACTGAGACAAGCTAGGATCTCAAAAAGCACCTACAATAGAGCTTCTGAATGGCATTTTTAACAGCTTCACACTAGTCATTCTCCAGTGTTTCACTTTTACTGCCTTAGTGAGAAGCTGGTTTTGTGTCACAAGCTACTTAGTGCAAGGAGCAAGGAAAGTGTAAGATACAAACAAAGCAACAAAAGAATAAAAAAGGAAAACAAAAATCACCACAGGAGAATAAAATCCACTCAAATCCAGCAGATAAGGGCCCAAAATCTGTGAAAAGCAGAACTTAAGGCAGTGAAAAAAAGGATGTGTGTACTTCTTGTAGTACACCTTCAGCTAAAACCAGATTCTGCCTCTGCAGGAGCTGCTCTGGGCTCTCTCTCCACTAGTCCAGTGACATTGTCCATGAGTGGTGATAACACCCCCTCACTCCTCAGTTCAAAAGCACGGAGAGGTACTCACTAGTATGTAGAATGTAGTGAAGATTGGGCTGGAAGTGACCCGGATTTTGGCCCTGGCAGAGGGCAGCTTCCAGAGAAGGAACATGAAGAAAAGCACATTGGGCACCAGGAGCAGCAGATCCCAGTAGCGGACTCTGCAAAAAGTAAGTAAAACAAGGGGGTTTTTCCTGCCCTGCAGCAGGCAGGAGGGAAGGCACCAGCCCCAGCCCCTTCCCAACATTCCCCGAAAACAAAAGCACCTTCCCCTGGCCCAGGGCCAGCCCATGGTCCCATTTCCTCCATCTCACCTGGACTTCCCAATGTCCTCATAGAGCAACAACAGGCACTTGTGCGGGACGGTGATGTTGGTATCATTAGTTGCCTGTGTTGTTGTTGGGGACAAGCTTGTCACATTATCCAGTGCTGTCACCAAGGCAGTAGAATGGGTGATGTTGTCAGACACAGAGAATCTCAGCGGCATCACGGACTGGAACATCCTGAATTCCTTCTGGTCCAGGCCAAATGCAGCACAAGGCAACCACAGCAGAGACAAAAAGGAACATTACATCAGTTGAGTCAGAGGCAGAAAACCCATCCCTGCCATTAGGCCCCTGCACAACTGCTTCCTGCTTGTTACAGCAGGTTATCATCATCACAGACACTCTTGCACAATGAAATGCCACCTGCCCTGACTCTGCACACAGGATTAGGGTGGACAGCACAAAACCTTCCTGTACCTGAGCATTTGTTATCATTGTAGCTCCAAGATCAGTAAGTTACAGTCTATTATTTGATTTCAGCTATTGCAAAGAAAAATATGAAGGCCCCTACCCAAAACCTGTTGCTTTTAGGTCCCTTCCAACCCAGCCTGTGATTCTCCAGCTTCTTTACATCCACCAGTCACAACTGCACTGCCCTTCTCAGCACAGAGCAGCCTGAGCACTGGTACTTCACAAGCCCAGAACCAGACACAGTCCTATCTAATGGGCTTCTGAAGGTCAAACCTTCAGGCAGCAGAGAGCTTTGGTCAGAATCAAAAGAGTCATGGCCCTCAGTTCCTGTTCTACTTTAAACCTCTCCTGCCCCTCGGGAAGATAAGACAGAAGTTCCCATGACGAAAGCTCTCTGTACTGCCTTCCCTGAGAGAACAGCCATGTCTTCTCCACCATCTGTCCATCCCCCAGGCACTGAACTGCTGCAATATTAACTGGCCCTCCAGAAGTTAAAGGGAAGCTCTGCTCTGCCATCCGTAAAACTCCATGTGCTCCATGCCCATGCTGGTGGCTTTGGCACAAACCCCACCAGCAGCAGTTTATCCTCTGCTGTTCCTACAATAGCCTTGAAAGTGGACTATGGCACAGAGAACATTAGATCAGGATTCAGTGCACACTAGAGATCTGACTGATTCTCCTTACTAAGCTTCTGACCCAGCGTATCACCATGTGCAAATCCTCTGCTCACCCTAAAGCAGCAATCTCACCATTAAGGCACTTGACTGGCTACAAGCTGAATAGCAGCACAAGGTCCTATAACCCCTCCTGGCATTCCCTAACAAGGTGGTCACAGACACATAAATAATCTCTATTAGCTGGCATGCCACTGCCAGGGAGAGCACCCCGTGTGCTACAGTGAATCCAGGACCTGTCTCGAACAGCTCTCCCTGTTTGACCTCACCCCTGGCAGGACCCAGCAGCCCCCATGACAGCACCCAGAAGGTATTTCCCTGCGAGGTGCTGGAAAGGTGAGTCACAGGCTGGAAAGGCTCAGCACAGCCCTGTGCCAGCTATGGAGCTTCCAGAGCTCAGGAGCACTTTGCCCACAGGCTGCTCGACACCGTCAGCCACAGGATCTCCCTCCTCTGCAGAGGATGAGACTCTTCCCGGGTCTTCTGAGGGCCAAGGGATTATCCCACCTCAGCCAACAGATGCTCCTTTGTCTCACCTGTGCTGACAGACACTCACTCAGCTGGGATTCTTCTTTTCTGACAGTCATATGCTGTGCTGCACAAGAGATGTCACATTAAACACACGTAGACCTGGAAAGATCAACTTTGTGCCAAAAAATCCTAGCAGAAGTTCCAGCAGGCAACCTTGACATTCCAGACTTATCTCCAGAAGTGTCCTCCCTTCCTTCCAGCTTCTCACTTTGAATTGACACTGTTGAGAGTGATCTTCTGTTAGTAACTTAAAAAGACCTCACAGAGCATGGGCAGAACAACATCAGCAACTGCAAACTATCACACCTCCTAATAGCTCTTCCTCAACAAAGAATTCCATCTGCCTGTCAGACTGAAAAAAGCTTGAGGATAAAGCTGTGAATTACATGGGAATAACATCTTCCTTATAAAAAGGAACAAACAGGCTCTACTTTTTCCCCAGAAGCCACCACTATCACACAGCAGCAGTGAGCTGCTGATAAGGAGAAGAGCTGGCCACATGTTAACAGAGCTCCAGTCACAAGGTTCCAAAGGGCAAAGTAGAATCAGGCTTACCTCAGCCAGGCTGCTCGCTACAGCTGGGTGCTAGTGTCCTGCTCTTCCTCCCAAGATGGAGCATACAGAACATCACAGAACACCCAGTGTGATAAGACAGGGCAGCAGAGCCATCACCCAGACAGCACAATGCCCATGCTGTCCAACAGCTAAGCCCTACAGCAGGGACGTGAGGAACTGTCCTGTTCCTGCAGAAATCACCAGCAAAATTCCTCAGCAACAAGAGCAGGAACTGACGGGAAGGATCCGGGAAGGCTTCGTCATCCACAGCAGCACCTACCTCACTGTCCACAGCCTTGCCCTGCCTACTCCAAAATAAACCCAGTCAGCTGAGCACAGCCCAGACATCACCCAGCTCACTGTGCCCCACGGCCAGCCCAGCCTGCAGCCACATGAGAGGAAACCCCTGCCACAGTCTCAGTCTTTCTCCGTTTCTCCTAGCAGGAAGCTCTGCTTACCATAGATCAGAATCACACCATGGTTTGTGTTGGAAGGGACCTTAAAGCTCCTCCAGCTCCAATCTTCCACTAGAGCAGGTTGCTCCAAGCCCGTGTCCAACCTGGCCTTGAACACTGCCAGGGATGGGGCAGCCACAGCTTCTCTGGGCACCCTGTGCCAGCGCCTCAGCACCCCCACAGGGACGAGCTTCTGCCTCAGAGCTCATCTCAGTCTCCCTGGTGCCGGTTTAAAGCCATTCCCCTTGCCCTGTCCCTACAGGCCCTTGTCCAAAGCCCCTCTCCAGGTTTCCTGGAGTCCCTTTAGGCACTGGAGCTGACCTGTGGTTGCTGTGTCCCAGCTGCGCTTTCAGGAACGTGATCACCTCACACCACGAGGATGTTGTTCCTGGATTCACCACCCTGTGATTGTACCAGAGCTCGGTGAAGTTCAGGGCTCACATCACTGGCAACTCCGTGCTCTCAAAGCCCAAGCACATGAAGATGAGTTACACACTGCCAGGCTTTCTAATAAAAAAATGCAAGTTTTATTCCTTGCTGAAGACAGTATCAGAAAATCCTGCAAGCACGGATCATACCAGGAGCAAGACTGCTACAAAAAACACTGATTTTGTGCAAGGAAAGTCTGCTCTGACCAGACCCCTGCTTAAATACAACTGTTACTTCAATAACTTCAACACTTAAAACCCAAAACAAGACACACCAACAAAACCACCCTTTTTGGCTCTCTTCCTTTCTAAGCCTGTCACAAGTTACATTTCACCCTCAGCACTCACAAGACGGGGGTTTCCCCATCACAGAACCCCCTTCTCCAAGCTTCACTCTCACATCCCACTTCGAACTAAGAAGGAAAGTAACTGCAACGCTATATCCAGCCAGAACCGAACACCGGCAGCACGGACAATAACCCAAACCCGGCGGGCAGAGAGCCCCAGTTCGCGGATCTCTGTCAGGAACGAGCACCCGGCGGGGTTTTGCTGGTTCGGTTTTGGTTTTGTTTCCTGGAGAAAGCCAAGTACCCGCACACGGTCACTTCCCCCCCCGCTGGCGAGGGCGCTCCGCCGGCTGCTAG
>NW_009916777.1:10897-35837 GCF_000696875.1 Nestor notabilis | reverse complement strand
GTTGCCGGCTGGGCTTGAACCACGACAAGGTTCTTAAGGTGGTCTTGAACGTGATTCTCTCCTACAGTGGGCCTAAGGTCTTCATTCTCACAGTCCCTGCATTTGCCTTGCAAGACTTGGGTGGTGTGGTCTGAGCATTTGCTAGTGAAGACAGAGGCAAAGAAGTCATTAAGAACCTCAGCCTTCTCCAAATCCAGGGTAGCCAGTTCTCCCTATAATGAAAATAAATAGTGTGTGTGCTTAACATACCATTAAAAAGGTAGTTCCTATCAGTATGTACTTTTATTTAAAAATATATTTGTTTAGGAAAAATATGAAAGAGATAGGGGCATTTTCTTAACTCAGTGGGGGAAGGCATTTGTAGGTTTTAATCCCTTTATCTTGACACATATATATAAAGCTAACTTGAGCTTCCCAGTACAACCTTGATAAAAATGAAATATTTGTACCTTAGAGAAATAATACTGTAATCCACTATCTATTTGCCTTCATCTTAATTCAAGTAGGTAATTGGGGTTTTTTTAGTTTAGTGACACAATAATATGTCATACGTTATTCTGACTTAACTGGTCTGAGTAATAAACACCATTTATTATTTGGGTTTATTTTCCTTTCTAGTATCTCTTTGTGGTCTGCAATAGAGGGAAGTATGTTTCCTGCCTCTGCACAGCTGTTTGCCCTCAGTTTGGACATCTCATACAGAAACTTGAAAAGAATTCTTCTTCATCTGTGAGTTACAAGTCTAAGTCCACTCTTTTAAAGAGTTTAATAATACTACTTCACATCCACAGTGGTGCAAGGACAGTCAGTGTGATCCACACTGCATAAAAAAATAAGACAAAAACTGTAAGATGGTAACTTGCTTAGAGACATTAGCACAAATCAACCTGATTTACCAGTTTAGACCTCAGTAGTTCACTGTCCCACTGTTCCTTAGCCAACTATTAGTAATACACAGTAGAAAGTATCCGGTTTTGCTGTGCAACTCCCACTGCAGTCTATGCCCCTTCAGTACCTCATTCTACATGGGACTAGAAAGTTTTTCATTATTCTCAACATGAAACTTCCCCTCTGCAAGTTAAGCCTGTTACTTGCTAACCTATTCATTAGGTTTTATTCCACTTCAGCATCACAACTAGCTAGAAAATTTCCATTAAAACCTAATTTTACCCACAAGATGAGAAAATTGATCATCAACATTTTTCAAATAAATTTTAAGCTGTCAGCTTGCTTTGAGACCATTTTCCAAAGCCTGTGCAAATGTTTAATAACTAACTGACATTAAACAATATGCAAAAATATCTTAATATTCTAGCATTTCATTTAATTGAAGATTTTAATAAAAACTTAATTAAGGTTCCTACATTTGTACATGGGGGCTATCCTGAACTCAATACCATTCAAATCCCATTAGTGCTAATGGCCTAATGCTAAACATGAAGAATATAAAACACATAAAATTTACTTTTAATAAGTCATTCATCCTACATTAAGTATAAAACTATTATTAAAAACATATTCAAGAGGATTAACCACTACTATTAAAATGAATGTTTTTAATAATCAGTTGATATTTATTTAGTGTATAGTACTGTCTAATTATTACACAATTATGGTTTCATAATGCCCCTGTAAATCTTTAGCAAATGAAATGTCTATCTGGAAACATTAATTTTAAAAGTTGCCAAAATACATGTTTTAAAGCCATTGAGTTAATTCCTTCTTTTTCTTTTTTTCTTTCTTTCTTTTTTTTTTTTCAGGGAGAGAGAAGTTTTATTAAAAGAACATTCAGGCAACAGAACGTGAATTTAGAGAAGCCAGACAGCAAGTACACACCAGATAATCAGAAGATGGTTGCATCTCAAAGCAAGGTCTATATTTTAATGAAAAAGGTATAAATAATAAAAAAAAAAAAGGTATAAATAAAAAAAGTCTGTCTTCTTCACATGAGATTTTAACAAAATAAAAATAATCGGCAGATAGCTACCAGACCAAGGTGAAAGCGAATGATAAATTGGTCAGAATGCAGGTAGGGAACATATCAGGCAGCTGGGTTTTGGAAAAGAAAAAATTTTCAAGCCCTCAAAAAGAAAATAGAAATCTTAAATTGAGAATGTTTTGTTAACTTAATATGCTTAAAATGATGGGAGACATAATCCAAATAGAAAAAGAGGATTATTGGAGAAGAGTGACTTACCATGGGCCAACTGTAGAACAATGAGATCAATGCTGATAGCACACAGATGTTTTAATTGGTGCTAGGTAGCACTTTACCCCAATCAAGGACTTAGTCTCATGGTCTGCCAGTGAGGAGGGGCATGGGAAGCTGGAAGGAAGCAGAGACAGACAGGACATCTGATCCAAGCTAGCCAAAGGGGTATTCCATACCACAGCACGTCATGCCCAGTATAGAAACTGAGAGAAGTTACTTGGAAGGGCAGATTGCTGCCTGGGGTCGGGCTGGGTATAGGTCAGTGGGTGGTGAGCAATTGTATTGTGCATCACCTGTGTTTATTGTTTTCTTTCCTTTCCACTTTCAGTTTTATATTCTCTCTCCTTGTTATTTCCCTTATCATTATTATTATTAGTGGTAGTAGTTTTATATTATACCTTAGTTACTGGACTGTTCTTATCTCAAACCATGGGATTTATATTCTTTCAATAAATACATAAAATACAGGCCAGGAATATACCTTAAAATGGACAATAATTGCTTCCTGAAGAAAAAATATTATTTAAAGAACAATCCCCATATTTAATCCTGAGCAATGTTTTGGTAAGTGCTACATGAGCTAATATACGCCTGGAACCTGCAGCAAATACAGCCCCAAACTAAATGTAGAAGGCTACATGTGACATTCAAGGGCACACAGGACTAGCCAGGGCAGTGGAAATGCTTATATATTGCATTATAATTGTCCTTGAAAATCCACACTTGCTAAGGGATGGAAAGTCTCTGAGAATAAGGTTGGTGTATACAAGCAGATACGTCTTCAAAAAGTTTGTATGGTATACAGACTCTGACCTTTAGTCTACTGAAGCCAATGTGCATGTCTTCATTGACACGAGGAGGCTGTGAGCCGCGAATATTGCCATGTGCCTGGCTTGTATTAATCACTTTAGTGACCTAAGATTGTATTTAAAAAAAGAAAGAGAGAAAAAAAAAAAAAAAAAGAAAAAAAAAAGAAGGAATGGGTCCACTTTGACTTTGAAATCTTTTGATTTTACTGATTTCTGTCCTAACACTGAAGTTATTTAAACATGTTTTAATTGCTAACATTACAAACACCTAAGGCTTTCAAATACAGAATGTTAATGAGAGTTTTTACTATTTTTCCACAGCATCTTATAAAATATATGTGATTTAGCTATATTTGCTGAAAAATACTTTCTAAAGCTCTAAGATAATTCAAAATTGCTTTTTTAAACTTGTTTTATTTATGTGAAATTCTAGGCAGCCTCCATAAGAAGTTAGAAAGACACATTTACAATCCAAGGATTATACTTGATTCTCAAATAATTGAAAGAGATATCAGTTTCACTTTGAAATGTGGACGTTGTTTCAAATACATAGTATTCTTCTTACATAATAAATTCTCAGAGAGTGTGTTGTTCTTTTCTTAGGGAATCCATATCATTCATTTTGTTAATTCTGCTTCTTGCTTTTGTGGTACCATCTTCCTCTCTGCAATGATCAGACCCTCACAAAACTCCTCAGACAATTAACCACTAAAAGTCACTTTGTATTAAACTTTGGTTCAATTTCAGATTCTTGTTCTGCCGAAGTATTTGATACAGCTAAATGCTAAATCAGTTCATAGAAGGCTTTGTGTATACTTTGAGTTACTAGTGATATTTTATGTGTGAATTAGCAGATTCTGAACAATTCGAAAAGAATTCAAAAATAGAAACTAGTCATTGGTATCTCTTTTCTTCAAGTGGTAGACACAGGAAAGGGAAGAAGGAGAACCAGTCTCAGGGAAGACACCAGAAGTCATAATCTATATCCTTTTATGAAACAGCAGTTCAAAAGTACCCCCTCATTCTATAATTTGGTTTTATATATAATGGTTATTAAATCCTCTTTTTGGTTTTAAGAGACTATTGTCCTTTTCTTTTTCAGTGGTGATCCACTGTGACTCAGAAGAGAGCAGATGACACAAAGATCAAAAAATATGACAGAGATCAAAATGTTTAATGCCTTTTAGTGACAGCCTTTGTTAAAAATTTTCACTTTAAGATAGTTAACTGCCAGAAAAAGATAAAATGTCATAAAAACAGAAAGAAAAGGTTAGGGAATACTAGGTTAAATGTTTTCCAATCAACTGTGTCTAATAAAATTCACTCCTAGAAACATAAAAAATTTGCCTGAGGCAATTTCAGAACCATTACTATGGTCTCTAAGAACTAGCACTGCAAAGCTGAGAGCTGTCATATTAAGTGCTAATCTTTAAAGGCAAAGCAAAAGAGCATCTCATCAGAGCCTTATGAGGACCAGTGGCTCCATGGAGCCATGAGCCCTGGGGGGTCCTTATGGGTCCATCAGGGCAGGTACTGGCCACCAGGACCCATCCCACCACCCCACCCAGAGTAGAGCAGGCAGGGTCACTGGGGCATCTTCAGGCATCAGGTACCTCCCTGGGGACAGGAACTGGCCAAGGCTGGGCTGGGATGTGGGCCTGCAGTTGGACCTAACTGAGTAGAGCCCATGGCTGTGCAGGGCAGGTCTGTGGGGAGCTGGAGATCAGCCCTACTGCAATATCACTGAGAAAGGAGCTGGCAGCCCCAGTGGGGTCCTGGATCATGAGCAGAGTTGGGGAAGCCCCAGGGCTGGGCAGGGACAAGTAGAGTTCAAAAAGCCTCAAGGACACAGCATATTAAATGCCATATGCTTATCTTCAAGGAGGCCCTAGATACCATTATACAAACCACTGTCTTAAGCAAGCCAGCCTAGATTGAACTACTGGAACATCTGTTCCAAAATAGTTGGATAAAAATACTGAGAACATACTTATCAGTAGCTTAAGGGCTGCTTCATGAGAATAGGCTGAATGTTTTCATAACAAGTGGGACCATAACATAACAAATATACTGATTAAACGTGGAGAAGTTGAGAGCCCACCGCTATGCTAGAGGAATAGATTCAAATGTAACATGAATGATCTTTACAGAAGGTAGAGTCTGGAAAATACATGTCACGGAACTAAATGATCTTAAGGTCCTTTCTAACCCTAACTATTCTATGATTCTATGATATTAAGAAAAACCAAACAAAACAAACATGTGCAGTGAACAGCACTGAAACAATATGCCTACTATTTCAAACCATAGGTATACATCATTCTAGTTTTGTTAACAAGATTTTAGTCTGTGAGGCACCTGGAAGAAGTATTTATGCTGCATTTAGAATTCACAGTATGTTTGCTGGAGTTATATGTCTACTTTGGGTAGAGTTTTTAGGGTGAACCAGAGAAAGCCCAGAATAAAGAAACAGGAACGATCAGCCATCCAGAAAAAATTACTTACCAGGAAAAAATGTAATTGCTGTAAGTTAGCCTAAAGACTAAAGAATGAACGTGCTAAGCCTTCAAACACATAAATTACTTTTGGAAAAGGAAGCAAATAATATATTCTCCATCATTAAATGAATGGGAAAAATTTGCAGTTAATACAGGAAAAAAATGGTTAAATGCTGGTGTCCTGGGTTCAGCTACAGCAGTCATTTTTTCTCCTTCTTAGTAGCTGGTGCAGTGCTGTGGTTTTGACTTTCAGTCTGGGAACAATGCTGATAACACCGATGTTTTTAGTTGTTGCTAAGTAATGTTTACTCTGACCAAGGACTTTCTCAGTCTCATGCTTTGCCAGAGAAGAGGGGAAGCCAGGAGGAAGCAGAGGCAGGACACTTGACCCGAACTGGCCAAAGGGGTATTCCATACCACAGCACGTCATGCCCAGTATATAAACTGGGGGGAGTTATCCAGAAGGCCCAGATCGCTGCTCGGGTCGGGCTGGGTATCGGTCAGCGGGTGGTGAGCGGTTGTGTCCTTTTCCCTTGTTATTCCTCTTATCATTATTATTGGTAGCAGCAGTGGTTTGTATTATACCTTAGTTACTGGAGTGCTGTTATCTCAACCCGTGGGAGTTACATTCCTTCGATTCTCCTCCCCATCCCTCCGGGAGCGGGGGGAGGAAGGAAGAGGGGGGAGGTGAGCGAGCAGCTGCGTGGTTCCAAGTTGCCGGCTGGGCTTAAACCACGACAGCTGGTTAAAAAACAAATTTATAGTAAGTCTTATGAAGAGCAGAAAAATATTATCTGGAGGACATCATGCACTCTCCCTCATTTGAAGTTTTTGAAAGCAATTCAAGACACACCTTACCACAGAAGGCAAAAGTGTAGTTGATGCAGCCTTGGGGTCAGATTATACTGTGGAGTACTGTGGTTATGTGCTATGCCAAAAGACACTGAAAATCTGAGGAGGAAGTGAGTAAAAGCATTCCTGTGTTGTCACGCAGTTTTGCCAGTTAGACACAACCCACAAGATGAGAAGGAATTGCCGTATGTAGGAAGGATCTTGATGGCACAGACAGGTTCCCACTGAGTTCCTTTCTGTGAGTAAAACTTTTAAGAATTTCTTCTTTGGTTGGGTTTTAAATATGTCCACAGATGGGGACTTCACAACCTCTCTGGGAAACCAGTGCCAGTGTTTGACCACACTGACAACTAAAAAAAAAAAAAAATTTTTTTTATTGTGCTGCTCAGATTTCCTTGCTTTTAGTTTCTGCCCGTTGCCTCTTGGACACAGTCAATTTGCACTTCCAATTAAAGTTTGGCACCTTCTTCTTCATCCCCTCCCATCAGATATTTAGATTCAGTGATAAAGTCCACCTGAATCTTCTCCAAGCTGAACTGTCCCAGATCTCTCAGCATTTCCTCATAGGAAAAATGTGCCAGTCCCTTAATCATCTTTGGCTCTATGCTGGATTCGTTCCAGTAAGTCCGTATCTTTTTTGTACTGGGGAACTCAGAATTCATTGACACAATACTCTGGGTGTGGCCTCATCGGTGCTGAGTAGAGAGGAAGGATCACCTCCCTCCACCTGCTGGCAATGTTCTCCTTAATGCAGCCCAGGATGTCATAGGTCATCTTTGCTGTGAGGGTTCATTGATCACATTCAACTTGGTGTCTACCAGGACCCCAAGATCAATTTTCTGAAGAGCTGCTTTCCAGACAGTTGGCCCCCAGCCATATACTGTTGCATGAGATTATTCCTTCCTTGTTGAACTTAATGCAATTCTTCTGACCCCACTTCTCTAGCCTGTCCAGGTCCCTCTGGATTATAGCATAACCTTCTGGATGTATCAACAAATCCTCCCATTTTTGTATCATCTGCAAATGTGCTGAGGGTGCACTCTGTTCAATCATTAAGGTCATTAGCAAACTTGTTAAAAAGAATTGCCTCCGGTATTGATCCATGTGGTACACCAACAGCAAACTGCCTCCAGCTAGACTTTGTGCCACTGATCACAACCCTCTGGGCCCCAGTTGTTCAGACAGTTTCCAGTCCGCCTTACTGCCCACTGATCTAACCCATGCTTTGTCAGTTTGTCTATGATAATATTACATGACACACTGTCAAAAGCCTTAGCAAAGTCAAGATAAACCATGCATAAACCTTGTCTACCAAGCCAGTCACTTCATTGTAGAAGGTTATGAGTTTGGTTAAGCATGTTTTCCCCTGTGTAAATCCATCCTGACTAAACACCTTCCTGTCCTTCACATATTTGGAAATAATTTCTAGGAGGACCTCCACCACTTTCCCAGACATGGATGTGAGGCTGACTGGCTTGTAATTCCCCCCTGCTTCTTCTTACCTGTCTTGAAGATCAGAGAGATATCTGCTCTCTTCCTGTCTTCAAGAACCTCTTCCAATCTCATTACCTTTCAAAGATAACAGAGAGTGGCCCCTCTATGACATCAGCCAGCTCCCTCAGCTCTCATGGGTGCAGTCATGAATTTATGTACATCCAGTCTGAGCAGTTTGTCTAAATGCTTTCTAACATGATCCTCCTCCACTGAGGGTAGGTCTTCCTTGCTCCAGACTTTCTTTCTGGTCTCAGTGGCCTGGGATTTGCTAAAGAAGCCCCAGTTTTTACCCCGTTCACAAGTCAGAGAATTTTTGTCCTGCAGCATATTCACAGATTCCTCTACCAGGCATGACTGTTGTAGACCTGTTTGAGCAACTGTTGGTAGAAGTTCTGGAAATTTGTAATTAACACTGGGCATGCAGGGGAGGATGGAGGGGAAAACTAAGTATCGTAAAAAAAGTGCATGCCATCTAATACATTGTAAAACCACTAAGTTAGCAGGAAAGCTAAATAAAAACAGTTTTCTTCATGGATAAAAACTGGAATCCTCAGTATCCCAGAGACTGACAGTCTGACAACCCAGTCATGAAAACTTACATGCACATATGTACTCTGATCCATGAAGAACTGGACTGAAGATAATGTATTGCAATTCTAGAAGTGAGACACTAATGTAATGAAAGAGGGAGAACATGATGAAAACAAGATTACTAATTCTCTTGTTGTATACATATAATTTCACCATTTTATTTTGTTTTCTTTTGGGAGCTCAAGTGCTCCCTCTGCTTAGAGAGTCTCATTATTCCATGGGCATAGCTGGATTTTCATGGGAGAAAGAGGGAGTCAAAAATCATGAAAATCGGATGACAAAAGATAGTAAATATTTTTTATTTGCTTGTGGTAGACACACAAAGAGGGTGTTAAAAAGGATAGGTTGTGCATACAACTATTTTGTTGGGGTTTGGCACAAATGTTTTGACTGCTGATTGTTGGAAGATATTGTTCTGCTGCCACTCAGATGAGTCTGCCAATACTAAGGGCCTTGCTGGTGAGCTGGAACAATACTATAGTGGCTTGTATGCCACATGCTGGCTTCTCCTCTTCATGACTTTAAAAATTCTCTCTTATATTTGTCCCTGACACCATGTGTAAGTCTAATGAACTTCCATCCAGTTCTCTACAGGATGTGAACAGGTCTGACAGCTTTATACCGCCTATGTGGGTAAAAAAGAACTATACATGAAGAAAAATTGAAATATTATGAGCATAAACACAGATTTTGCCAGCTACTGACTAGAAGAACTGGTCATGGTTGAGAGTTACAATTTAAAAGCAGACACAGGAAAAAAAAACTTTTGGAGAAAAGTATGCAGAAGAGTCCTGCATAAAATTAAGGAAGTTTTACCTTCATGCATGCCAAGAAACTAATTAAAAAAGAAATTGCAGGCCAACAGTGGAATCACTATGTAAAGAAAATTAATATAGAAAAATAAAATGACTGTTGAATGTTCTTCATTAGAAGCCAAGACCTCAGTCGAATATCAGTTCTAACGAAAGATGGATCTCTTTTCTACTTCATAGCTCTGTTATTGGTGTTTGATAAAATTCCTATATAGAATGCAATTAGGTAAAACCAGTTGCATTTTATAGAAAATAAATTAGATTCTATGACATTTTGTATTTTTAAACAGATTAATAAGCAAATATGAATTGTCATCTGTAGACAGATCAAAGATTCAGTTGTTTAGTTTGTTCATGCTTGTAGCAAATGACAGAATTCTCCTGATCTGCTCAGAAAAACAGTGTATAGTTGTATAAGGATTTGAAAGGGCCAGTCAAATCTGTCGAATCAACAAATGGTTACAGAACTGATGCCACAGCCAGGGGGTTGGCTATTTAGACCATGGGACTCACTTTGAGGCTGATGCAGTCCATCTGTCAAAGAAGGGGAAGGTCTTTGGTTATAGGCTAGTAAAGAAGCCTATGTTGCTGGGTGAGGAGAATCTCAGTCATCCCACTCCTGCCAGTTTGATGCCAGTGTCAGCAAGAGATGCCCAGAGCCTGGACAGGTCAGTAGGAAGGCACCTGAAAAGCAGCTAAAAGGAATTCCAGCCAGTAAGTCAGCTCTATGCAAATGCACATTGCATGGGGAATAAATAGAGGAGTTAGAGGCATGCAAACATCTGCAGGGATGTGATTTTATTGGCATCACAGAGACATGATAGGATGTCTTCTGTGACTAAAGTGTTGGAATGGAAGTATACAGGCTTTTCAAGAAGGACAGGTAGGGGACATAAGGAGGGGCTATCACCTTCTATGTCAATGACCAACTGGAGTGCAAGGAGTTCTGCCTGGAGATGGAGCTGACTGAGAATTTATGGGTTAGAATTAAAGGGTGGAGAGGGAGAGGGGACATTATGTGTGTGTATATATATATATGTATGTATGTATGCATACATATACATATATACATATATATATAGAGAGAGAGAGTGGGGGTCTGCTATGGGCTACCCAAGCAGGAAGACAGAGCAGGTGAGACCCTTTATAGACAGATAGGAGCAGCCTTATGTTCACAAGCCCTGGTCCTAATGGGAGACTTCAATCAACCTGATATGGAGGTGACAACACATTTTGGAGGGACAACACAGCAAGTCATAAGCAACCCAGGAGGTCCTGGAATGTGTTGAAGATAACTTCCTTCTCCAAGTTATAGAGGAGACAATGAGGAAAGGTGATATGCTGGACCTTGTTCTCATCAACAAGGAGGGGCTGGGAGGGAATATGAAACCTGAGGGCAATCTTGGCTGCAGTGGCTGTGAAATGATGGAGTTCAAGTTCCCTATGTCAGTGAGGAGGGCACACAGCAAGCTTACTAACCTGGATTTGGTTTCTTCAGGGGTCTGCTCTGTAGAATACCATGCAATAAAGCCCTGGAGAGAAGAGGGGCCCAAGAAAGCTGGTTAATATTCAAGAATCACCTACTCCAATCTCAGGAGCAATGGATCCCAATAGAGAGGAAGTCAGGCAAAGAAAACACAAGGCCTGCGCAGATGAACAAGGTGCTCCTGGACAAACTCAGACATTAAAAGGAAGCATACAAATAGTGGAAACAAGGATGAGTATCCTGGGAGGAATACAGAGAATTTTTTAAACAGCCAGGGACCAGCTAAAGCCCTTACAAAATTAAATCTGTCCAGCGATGTCAAGGGCAACAAAAAACATTTTTATAGGTATGTTGGTGATAAAAGAAAGATTAATGTAGACCCCCTCCAGAACGAAACAGGAGACTTGGTTACCCAGGATATGGAGAAGGCCAAGCTACTCAATGACGTTTTTGCCTCAGGTCTTCACCAGCAAGTGCTCTAGCCACACCTCCCAAGTCACAGAAGGAAAAGGCAGGGACTGGGAGAAGGAAGAACCACCCACCGTAGGAGAAGACCAGGTTCAGAATCATCTAAGGAACCTAAAGGTGCACTATCAGTAATATCTGAGAAATCGTGGCAGTCCAGAGAATTTCACACTGATTGGAAAAGGTGAAACATAACTCCCCCCATTTTTAAAAAGAGAAAAAAGGAAGATCTAGGCAACTACAGGCCAGTCAGTCTCTCTCACCTCTGGGCCCCCAAGATCAGGGAGCAGGTCTTCCAGGAAACTCTGCTAAGGCACACGGAAAATAAGGAGGTGATTGGTGACAGCCAACATGGCCTCACTAAGGGCAAATCATGCCTGACAAATTTAGTGGCCTTCTATGACATGACTACAGCATTGGTGGATAAGGGAAGAGTGACTGATGTCATCTATCTGGACTTGTGCAAGGCACTGGACACTGTCCCACATGACTTCCTTGTCTTTAAACTGGAGAGGCATGGATTTGGTGGATGGACCACTTGATGGATAAGGAATTGGCTGGATGGTCACACTCAAAGAATTGTGATTAATGACTAGATGTCCAAGTGGAAAGCAGTGACGAGTGGTGTTCCTCGTGAGTCAGTACTGGGACCAGCACTGTTTAACATATTCACCTGTGACATGGAGAGTGAGATGTAGGGATAAGACAAGGGAGAATGGCTTAAAGTGAAAGAGGGTAGATTTAGATTAGATATCAGGGAAAAATTCTTTACTGTGAGGGTGGTGAGGCACTGGCACAGGAAGCTGTGGCTGCCCCATCCCTGGAAGTGTTCCAGGCCAGGCTGGATGGGGCTTTGAGCAACTTGGCCTAGAGGAAGGTGTCCCTGTGCATGGCAGGGGGGTTGGAATCCAAACCATTCTACGATTCTATGAGTAGGTATTTTCTGTGTAACGTTAACTCATGAATTTGAAATTTATAGAAGTTGAAAAGTTCTGGGCTATGAGATACAGATTTCCAGCATAGTATTATCCAATATTCATGCATTTTGAGGTTTGTGTTGTGATATTCACCTCACTAGGAAAACCATTCTTTGGGTACCAGATTTCAGGGTTTTTATTAAGCACTGAGAGTAATTCCTAATCAGCTGCCAAACTGTAAATCTTTCAGGAACCATTCCAGCTTTTCTACTATCTGTATCTAATGAAATTTCCATATCTTGTTATACCAAAACTTTTTGCCACATAAACCCCACAATTGCTTTTAATAAGGTAGCTTTCATTTGATTGAAATTTTATCATTTCATATTATATCTCCCACGTGAATTATTTTGGGATACATTCCATAACAGAAAGGGTAAATATAAACCAGTTGAAATTTTGAAAACATGCTTCATACTACAGCTGTAGTGTGATAGGTTGACCCTCAGGCCCCTGTGAAAAGGCACACTGCTGAGACGTGAAAGATAGTTTTCAAGTTCCTGCTCTGCCTCTTCCAGAGAGGGGCTATAGCCTGTGTTTCCCACATCACATACAAATATCTTACCCACCAGGCTTTTAGCTATTAGGGATGCAGTTTGCTCTCAAAATACCATTAAAAGATCATTTTAATGATGCACCATTTTTCTACTGAAAAATAGTTATTACAGAGATGCTTTATAAAGAGACCTTGATGTGAAGAAGTCTTCTAGCCCCTCAGTTGCTGTCTTGCTGACTGCATTAACATTATGATTCTACTGGGTAAAGGGTAGATTATTTTGTCCACCCATCAGAAAGTATAAACCATCCTCCTGCTTTCTTTAGTACTGTGGAGCAGGGAGGGGGCAGGGCAGGACTTTGTCCCTTTAAACAGCAAATATGTAAACTGGACAAAATCCAGACATTTGTTCATCGTTCATTTCCCTACCCCATCCTGCCCCCCTTGCTGCTGAACACCTGGTAATCCCAATTTCCAGTGTAGTAGTGCTGAGTCACATCAGTAGCCTCCATGCAGCCCTTCAAAGTGCTGTGTGGAGACAAACGGCTGCCAGCATTGCTGTCCACTTGTTGGTTCTACATGTACACTGCCAGAGAGTTTAAGAAGTGAGCTACCTTCCCTGCCATCTGATACCATGGCAACCACTCCTCTGCTTTTACCACTAAGCATCTGTTAGTGTTTTCACTGTAAACTCATATTTTCAAGAGTTTTGGTCCTGGCATAAATCCTTGTTTCTCCTTCAATTTCTTGTATTGGATTGTATTAGACAAAAAATTCTGGCTCTTTTTCTCTTCTGCTGCTAAAAAAACCAGCAAATTCCTCCAACACCCAATGCAAAATGAAGTAAAAGCAAATAAAATTATTAGGGGTTGCCATGGAAGTCTGCATGGCACTTCAACTGCACTTCCTACCCTTATGATATCTCAAGAAAAGAAAATTAAGTACAAGAGTGATTTAGTGAAGATTTACAGCAGCTCAGCTTCTTACCTCATTCCCATTTTTATCTGATGCTGCAGATAAAAATTGCACTTCTGAGATGTAGAAAGCTTTGCACACTGGCAAGAGAAACAGATGATGGGCTAAAAGGGAATTGGGAAATTAATGAAGGAGAAGATAACACATGTTGGGTGCAAAGGTAGCAAGGCAGAGAGCTGAACCAGAGGGAGGACGTGCGGATGGTTACCACCAAGTAGGAAGAAAGGATACTGTCAGCAGTGACAGATAATGGTGGTAAAAGAGGATGATGGAATATGTTACCAGGACTTCATTTTTTTACAGTGGTAGTCAAGTTTGCTTTAGGAATGCAAGCTAGAGGCAAGGAATAACATTCTGGATTCAGTGAAAGGAAGCTGGGATCAGTAAAGCAATTTTTACTGTCACTGAAATGAGGTTATTCTTATTCCTTACTTCAAATTGCAATCTCTAGAAAGAAGCTAAGTTGGAGGATAAGAATTTCAGAAAGGATACCTTGAAGGCTGAGATATTCTCCTAGGTAAATGAAAGAAATTTACACTGTTAGCTTGAAGAGAGTAGAAAAGAGTAGGAAAAAGATAAGCACCATTGTAAAACAGATTAGTCTAATAAACTGAAGTATTTTATGTCTGAGATTACATGAAATGGCTTATCTAGCAGCTCTAGCCATCAATATATCTCCTCATTCTTATCACATGTAACAAACGGACTCCAATGTTATTTATTTGCTGTGAATAACTGCTTGGTTCAGAAAATGCAACATGTCCAGACAAATTGAGGTAAACTGTCTCTCTCTTCACTCTGCTTTTAGGACTTGGCCCGAGAGAATACCTGTACAGAGCTGCCACTTATTCAAGATCAATGTCCCCTGCCTTCCAGGGATATCTGACCTCTTTAGTCATACATAGCTCAGTTTCAGCAGTGTCAATCAGGAGTCTTCAATTGCAGGGTAGCAAGTATCAAGAGAACAGTCTATACTCATGTTAAAACAGCTTTGTGGTGAAAAAAGCAAGGCTCTGAGAAGTCTTGCATCCCATCCTAGGGGCACACCAACACCAGAACAGCAGAGATGGTGACAGGGTTCAGCTTTAACTGTGCCACCAAAGATGGTTCATTAAGACAAATACCTTGCAAGATTGTCCAGCAAGACAAATAAAAGCATATAAATACCTGAAGGCAGATTGTCCTGGTTTCTACTGGGATAGAGTTTAATTTTCTTCCTAGCAGCTGATACAGAGCTGTGTTTTGGCTTTAGTCTGAGAACAATGCTGATAACACATTGATGGTTTAGTTGCTGCTCAGTACGGCTTACCTGATCAAAGACTTCAGTCTCTCATGCTCTGCCAGTGAGGAGTCAAAGAAAGCCGTGAGGGAACAGACAGGAAATCTGCCCCAAACTAGCCAAAAGGGTATTCCATACTACAGCACATCATGCCCAGTATATAAATGGAGGGAGATGGCTGGGAGCCACTGATCCTTCCCTGGGGACAGTGTGGACATCAGTCAGCAGGTGGTGAGCAATTGTATTGTGCATTACTTGTGTTTCCTGAATTTATTTCTTCTTCTGTCTTTTTCTTATTCCCTATTATTACTGTTGTTGTTATTATTATTATATTTTACTTAATTTCAGTTAAACTGCTTTTATCTCAACCTGCGGGTTTTACCTTCTTCCAATTATCCTCTCCACCCCACCCAGGGCAGGGGAGGAGCGGGGAGAGTGAGTGAGCAGCTGCATGGTACTTATTTGCTGACTGGGGTTAAATCACGAAAGAGATGCAAAGAAGAGCGAGCCAGACTCTTTTCAGTGGTGCCCAGCGACATGAAAGATCTAATGAGCACAGCTTGGAACACAGGCAGTTGCCTCTGAACATCAAAAAACACTTTTTCACTATGAGGGTGACCAAGCTTCGGCATAGCTTGTCCGGGGAGGCTGGGGAGTCTCCTGCTTTTGAGATATTCAAAAGCCATCTCTGTACTGTCCTGGGCAACCAGCTCTGTGCGACCCTGCTTGAGCAGGGGTCTGAATGAGATAGCCTCCAGAAGTGCCTTCCAATCTCAACTGTTCTGTGATTCTGTGATTCTGTGACAAAATAATAAGTTATTTTGGGCTAGCTTTGAAGAGTATCCTAAAGTTCTTATGACAAGATGTTAAGTAGTGCTAAACAGAGAAAAATTGGCAAAATCCCTAAACACTGTCTAGTTTCACAATAACTCTAAAGTAGGAGAAGTCAACTTAAACTGTCAGGAAAGGAAGCATCTCCATCTTCAGGCTCTTGATCCAATCTCTGCACCTTCCCTCCCTCGGGTCACCACGAAGCATTCATGCAGCTGTGCACTCAGGAATGGCTCTGAAATAATTTCAGAAAAATAATTCTTTTGGCAGCAGCAGTTTCCAAACCAAACTAGGGTTCTGAGAAAGTCTAGGTCATGATTATGGGTAGAGAAATGTCCTTCTACTTTCAGTGTGAAGTCATTTTTAAGTCAGTCCTTTCTTACCTTCAAGAGTTCAGATCAGCTTACAAATCAGTACCTGCCGGCAGCTCTCCATTGTAGCTGTTAATTCATGCTTTCACATCTGTTACATTAGCATGCCAAAAAGAACTTACAACCTCCTTGAAGTTTCCTTCAGCATAGTTTGAGCATAATTGAATATTAAGAGATCAAAATTAAATTTTTTGTATTTTCTTAACCAAATCTATTCAAATATGCCCTATGCAATAGCTCCCTTGGAGTATTAGGTGTAGAACAAGGTCAGAACTTTTACAACCAACCATTTCTGAGTGACATATAAACAAAGAAAGGTTGGAACCTTTTCTTTCTTTTAAAACACGAAAAGCCCAAAATGTTTCTAAGCAATTTAATATCCACTGGGCCATGCTGCCACCTGTCAGTCTGGTAACCCCTACTTAGATTTATAAGGACAGCTGAAGAATAGCTGAGTTGAAAATATTCTTCATCTATTTTTCATTCTAATTAGAAACATGTAGTCTAAACTTTGTTAAAGAGTGAAAAAGAAACCTTTAGAATAAGTGCCTGACAGGCTATAAGCCTGCCTGTGCTGCCTAGGTGCACATTTATAAGAGCTTTCATTATATGGGGATCAAATCCTTTCCCTAAATATTCTCATTTAAAACCAATTTGCATAAATAAGGGCTCATTTCTCAAAGAACGCTCTCATTCAAAGAAAATTAGATTTCACATGGAAATGCACGCACTCCAAATTTCTCATCATGTTCTCAGGCTCAACTAAACAGATTCATTTCCAAATGTGTCCTATACACACCAGAGCATCTCTGAGCATGCCAGTAGGTGCATCCACATCCTGTATTAAAACAAGACCTTGGTAGGCACCTAATCCTGCACTGCTTTAGTTTCCAAAGGAAGCATGGATGTGTGCTGTCCAGAGGAGAACTGTGAAATGCTCCAGTCAGGTCCATTCTGGATGGAGTGATTTGGATTTTCATTCATTCTGAAAGATGTGCCTCATCCTCAGTCTGTATGTAGGCAGTGTCAATTAAAGCCTACAGCTCCACTCAGTTTGAAACAGTTATTCTGGGGATGGATGAAGTTGATCCCTTGGTTTCCTTTTTCAGTTTTCTTATATCAGCTTCTGCCCATACTTCTGTTTATGGGAAAGCTGTTCTGCTCACCTTCTTAAGCTTTCCTGATTGCTCTCCTAGATGCTCAGGTATATTCAGGGCCACCAATGAAAACTTTATTCAGTATTGCTGGCATCAGAGGGAAGTATTAAGTAAGTGGTTTGCAAGGCTTTGTTACTTATTTTTTCTTGTTACGTTCAGATTTTTTGAAGTCCATGAAGCTTACTTACTCTTATTAGCAGGAATCACGTTCTGTTATTGAGTCACCAAAACAGTCTCCTCCAGGCTTAATAATGGCCGTTACAGTTACAGTAATTCAGAGGCATTCACTGAGTGTGACAAGGGGCTGAACTGGCATTTTTCCATTTGACTAAAACATTCATGTAGCTTGAAACTCCATGAAAAAAGCCTGGGAATGTTATAGAAGTGCAGCTCTAGAGTATTCTCAGCTACAACTATAGTATTCATCAAGGAGCCTCATAATCAAATCAATTTTATAGGCACTGGTTTGAGCACTGCTTAATGATATGTCGAGTCTGACACTTCTGAAAGGGTTTAGTTGCTTCAGGTGAATTTTTCAGGAATGGGTATCAGCTTCAGACTGATTTCTGGTTATTTTTATTGTTTGTTTTGGGTTTGAGCTGAAACAGTCCAGGTACTGCTTTGAATAACATATGAGTGAAGAAGTGAAACATTGCATTTTGATCAATTTTTAAAATGAATAATTGCAACCATTTATGTTAAAGAACTCCAGGACTTCTCTGTTTTGAAAGGTTTCTTGTTTGCATAAAAAATCATCCAGATTTGGACAAGTAGCAAGCTCCAGATAACTGTTTATATACAGTACATGATGGCCAAATTTTGGCAGCTGTATTCTCTGAAGGTTTTACATGCATGGCATATCCTCTGTCCTTCCCTGGCCACCTTCATAATGATCATCTCTGCAGTGGCTATAAATATGTAATAATGCTATTAGTGCTAAGACTTTTCCTTAAATAATTTTCTAGGGTTTTTTTAAAATGAAGTTTTATCAGACTCTGAAACCACAAACATAAACTTTTTCTCATGTTGTCATAACTCCTCTCTGGCAACATGTCTGATTTTTCCAATAGGTTGGAAAAGTTCCAACAAAATGGTCTTCAAATGTTGATTCTCATTTTATGTTTTGATACAGTGTAAAATGCAAGATATGTATCATCTGGGTTGAATAGCTGATTGATTGACTGAGGGGATTTGTTTGTTAGTTTGTTTAAAATTAAATATACAGCATCGCCTGGGTTTGTGGTGTTAGGAGACAAAAGTTCATAGGTTTAGTCTTGTTTCTCACTGAGCATGAAATTCATATTAACAGAAATGCGTGATCTGTACCATCTATCTGATTTATTTTTTACACTATGATTTAAAAATATAAATAAGAAACAGGAAATAAAAATAATTTGGTAATTTGTATCAGCTACAGTTACAATCCTTTAAAAAAAATGGTTTTGAGTTTATGAGATGTTTGATATAACCTAAGTATTCAATTATGACATTAAAATTACTGTTATCTATCTCACATGACATATTTACAATACATGTTATACACTTACATCTGATTTAAAATACTTTATTTGCAGTGACTTTCACTAAATACAATTCTTGTCATGCTTTTCTTAACTAATTTGCTTGCTTCTGTTTACTAACTGAATAATTGTCAGAGTATAATTAACACAGATGTCACATGTGCCTATTTTTCAGGTTCAGGTTAAATTTATACTACTGCATATGGAAGTACCTAATTAGATTGCCATCTGAAATGGTGAAGGAGTTACTATATTTTGAGTCAAGCCTTTTTCACAGACTTTTATCTTATTCAGTGATACTATCATGTTTTCATTAGTTGGCAGTTTCTAAAATGAGGCTTTCATATTAAGCACATCATTTTACACAGATCATTTGTGAATTAAACATGAATTCCCAAAAAATATTTGGAAATATTTTGAATTATATAGGCTCAGGTTTTATACTGGACCAATCAATACCATGATCCTAAATATTCCAACTTTCTGAGGTTCTGAAATCCAAAATTTCTTATTCCAAAGATCTATTTTCCAGTGACTCCTTTCTCTTTTGTTGATACTTACAGACCCAGAAGAACTGGAATCTAACACTCAAAAGATTTAGCAACAAAATAGAGATGTTTGTCAGCAGTAATCTCAAGAGCTTTATATGGCTATGTACTACTATTAATGACAAGATGTGTATCAAGTGTCTTTGCCAATTCATTTCAAACCAGTTATGAAGAATTAGGTATGGTTTTGACTATAACATTTTTTTTTACTGTGACATTTTACATTAATGCCAACAAAGTAGATCATGTGGAATAGGGAATATCAAATGGAGGTAATGGTCAGTTAGGTTGTTAACTGTTGCTATACATAAAATGTTGTTGTGCACACATTTCACAAGCACTGGCATTAAACTGTGAGAATGAAAGTCAGACTGAGAAGTTTTGGCACAGATAATTAATAGAAGAGAATATATTTATCCTAGTAGAAAATAAAAAGTTAGTGCATCAACACGATTGCATTGCTGCTTTTGCTTAATATAGGTTGATAATGCACCCTTGCCTTTTCATGTCTTTATCATTATTGAGTAATTCCAATATATTAGGAAAGTGCTGCTTATGTTCTGTAATCCAAATTATCTAACATGAGTTAAGGAGGCATTCACAGATCTAGCCTACCAAGCAATGTTTTAATTTGAAATTGTCACTTCAAATTTATAAGCAGTAATAGTATGTTGTTCACATTAATTCTGATTAGTAATATGATATAATAACTAAATCACAGAAATCCATTAAGCTTCATAGATTTTTTATCAAATAAACCCCCCCATCATATGTTGTTGAGAACAATCAACATTGCTTTTACACTGATATTGTAACTGAATCTTCAAGCTCTGTTGTCTTTACTTCTACAGAAAAACAAGTGTCAGGTACTTTTACCCAAGTAAAATGCACACTGTAGTAATACCATTTTTTAAATTGAGATTCCAAACCCAATAATCTGTTTCTCTACATGCACTTCAGCAAATGAATAGCTGATCTCACACATCTAAGAAAATTAAATTCTCTATACATGGCTAAGGATCTAGCGGATCAACTAATTACTTACACCAAAAAAAATTTTGACAAAACAACTCCTCAGCATGGTCTCAGTATTCAAAATGATCCTTTTAAAGCCCACATTACTACATCATGAATTTCATGTATGGAAGTTTATCATTACTCTGGAACTGTGCAACAGGAACATTTCTTGTATTATTCATGGTGACTGGTTTCTAAATGTAACTATCTCTCAGAAATTTAGGTTCTCTTTTAAAACAAACGTATAAACCAAGGCAATTTATTGAACAAGTGGCATCTGTTCTGCTAAAACAGCCTCTCCCAATATGTTTGATTTTTCCCTTTCAGTGTGTTCCACAGTAGTTCTGAATGCTACTTCTGCAATGCTTTGATTACTGTCACTTGTTTTGTGTAGCAATGTTTCTTTACTTATCAAGAATGAGTCTCTTAAAAGCAGACTTAACTGGGAGTTTGTTTGTTTATTTGAAGGACAAAATACTGCAAGAAAGGTTTGTATATGGCTTTATAGCCCATTAAATCAGCTATGCTATCCGTATCTCTCTTTTGAGATTTTCTGCCTAGAGCCCTCAGTGTTTCTCAGGACACCATAGTGATGAAGGTAAAAGTTATTTAAAGCATTGCGCCAATTATCTCTGAGGACATGGTGGTGTGCCAGAGGCATCAGCACTTTTGTCCCAACTTTCTTTTGCTAAATCTTTAAACCTCTAGGGAGCAAATCTGAAAAACCAATTGTGATAGAACTGTTCTTCTCAGCAGGGCTTGTTAGGGGACAAAATATCCCATTATTATGTTCATACCTTTTTCATAACTCAGGTTGCATCCAAATCTCTCTATATATCACATGACAATATTATGCTGTGATGAGGTACTTTTCTTGAGATGAAAAGAAACATGGGAGGGAGATAGGGATATTTATCATGCTGAATTTGTACAGCTCCATTGTTGCCCATAAACGCCACCAGTACAGAACTGATTCGTGTTTTATCTGGCTTTGAAAGAGTATCTATAAGAGATAATGCACATCTGTTAAACAGTTCCCAAAGAAAGGCATGACTTTGGCTTGAGATTCTTCAAGACAAAGGCACTCAAAACTTTATTTGGTGTTGGAAATGTTGCTTAGCATGCTATGTGCCACTGGTTCTATCCAGTTTTATTGAATTGTTCTCACTCGTTGAGGTGTAACAATTCCTCCATTTTGTAATGAGCTGTCATATTGCAGCGACAGAGATGGAAAAGAAACATCTATCATGCCTGTGATTTTTTCCTTGATACCAATTAATTAGACAGAAACATGGACTGTAGAAGAAATGTTTAGAACTGAAGATATCTAAACGATTTCATCAGCAGAAAGATGGATACTTTGGTTGATAGTTTCTAATTTACACTGTAACAGATGGATGGTGCTGAAGGTCACAATTACTATATAAGGCCAACTTGTCTGTAAAGTTTGAACTCCATGTAGATAGCTGCCTCATTTATACAGAATGCTTGTAGTGAAAAACTTTTGTTCTTTTAAATCTTTATTTCATGTTGGCAAATTACATCTCTGTGATGAAACAAAATCAGATTTCAGGTTATCCTCCATTTCATTCTTTATATTGAATCTGGAGGTGTCTAATTAGACTGAAGAATTTTGTTGCCATCAAAGAACCAAAAGGATTTTGTTATTGCTTAGCTGCGAAAGCTCTGAACTGAAAACTTTTTAGACATCCAGCCTTAATAAAAGAAAAAATCAAGTCAATTAACTTTTAAAATAGAACAAGCTAAAATTTTCAGAATTGTACAACTCAATAAAGTGACAGGAACAAAAGTTTGTTAAAAATCAGTGAAATCACAGCTTGCTGCAGAGTGACCCTGTGGCACAAATTGTGGATGTTTTTTCTCAAAATCAGCTACTCAAAACAACTCTGTTGAATGATCTCTCTGAAAAAATAAATTACAAGTTACAATATCCCACATTCAGCAAGGGATTGTGGGATAAAATCATGCAAATGAATAAGCTGAAAATCCACACGTTAGCTTCATTTGTGCTAACTGTTTCTGTAGCTATATTCCTCCATTCTTGAGTCAGACTACTGAATCAAAACATCTCAAAACAAAAACCCCAAACATAAAAAAACTTTCATTTGAAAGTTCAGGACTGAATTCCTTGGGTAACAGTTAGTGACTTGAAAGTGACATTATGTTGGCACTGGGAGCATCAAGCTATAGATTTTTGTGCTGTGGTCTTCCAATCTAGCTTGGGCTGTAAAGGTGGCTGAAAATATTTCCATCGATGGATAATTACTGATATTTATTTAAAAAAAAAAAAAACTTAGTTAATTTTCTAGCAAATATTTATCTACCTCATAGTCCATATCCCCTTACACAGCCTCCTGAATCCCCCTGTCCTTTTACTACCACCTCTGTAGGTCTGGCTATCTCTTTTAAGCTTACTAGTCTTTTGATGTCTAGAAAACTCTAAGACTATGCTACTGGTAGAGCCAAAATAATTAATTCTGGAGCCCTTTCAACAAGGCAAGCGCAATCGGTTGAAAATTAGACCTTGAGAGCAAGTGCAAGTACACAGAGAGTGGTGCAGCTGAGCCCTCACCCAGAAACATTTAAAACCAAAGGAGTAACTGCAGAGACTGCTGCATGCTTTTTTGATCTATCACACACACACACACACTTAAAAAGGCTGAGGTTTGATTCTCTGAAAAATCTTTTTATTTCCTAGGCACTGACATGGAGTAAGGTGATATTAAAGAAGCTCATTTTCTTCAGCTATCTATTACTTTGTATTGCTTTGGTAAATTTTGCATCAGCGTCATAGATTAGCAGATGTCACTGAGCTGCACTTAGTCAGTGAATGTGGCACAGTGCTGAGTGATCCTTAGCCAGCTGTCTCACATCTTGAATGTAGGGAAGACATGAGCATGTAGGTTTAAGAAACAAGGCTGACTATGTAAAAACATGCGCATCATTAAGAAACTACAGTGAAAGACAAAATGACATGCTCCATTTCTAGTGACTCTTAAGTATGATACATTTGATGTGTCACCACCAGATTCAATCTGACCTATGTTACTATGTAGTACCAAATCACCTGTGAGATGTTATTATGTCTTATCTGTTCTGAACTACCTATGAATAATGATCTTTTCTTTTCCCTCTTTATTTTCTGTGTTCTCTCTGTCCTCTACAAGCCTTGTTTGAGCAGCCTGCAGTTTTTTTCTTGGCTCCCTCCCAGATGTCTCCCAGCATCGTATAAATGGCCTCCCTGCTTCTTCTCTGCTTGAGCCTTGCATACCAACTCAGGATCCTGGAAGATTTAATTCCGAATGGGCCACCATGACTCATGCGGGCTTCTGCTTAGACTGCCAATGTGTCTACATTAGAGATTCCTTTCTTACACCATAGTTACTTACTGTTACGTCATCTTCAGCAGAGTCAGCAACATTCTGCTAAAAAATCACTCTGATTTTCTTCATGCTCCAATATATGACCAAATGAACTCACTAATAATGGTACAATGTCAATTAAAAAAAAAAAAAATTGCACCTTGTCATTTATGTGAGAAGTTTAATATTTATTTTTTTTTTCCACATTACTGGATTTTTTCACTTCTCTGTGACTACAGGGTATTTCAAGTATAACTTGTCCCCATATTAGAATTTAATGTCTCTTTTAGGGTATACATGGTGACATTTTAAGAAAAGAAGCCTAACCTGTGTATCGTGTATCTGCACGAGCATGCATTTTCCAAAGATTAGTGCAAATTACCAATGATGTGTAGTCATTTTAGGAGCAAATGTTAGGAGTAAATACTGGATTTATGTTTGTAATTGTGAAAGTGGCCTAAACAGAATGTAAATTTGATCAGAAAAAAATGTAGGCACAAGTTGGCGTCTGCTCTTTAAGTATCAGAACCTTGTTCAAAAGGTTTACTTGTCAAAAACACTAGAAGAAATTGTTAGCTGTAACTGAACCCACACTGAAACACTGGGGGTGGCAGAACTTTTATGCATATCTGTGTTAATTAAATATGTCCCATACTTGTGGTGAATGTGAAATTAGAAATAATTTTCGAAAAACTGAATTGTCTCACTGTGAATACTGGATGCAAAAACTATATTACAGTTCCCTGTATGTATGGGACAGCAGTATGAAAAATTTGTATGAACATACAGGTCTGTGGGCCAGAGGATAGCTGAGGCAGGTCACCTCATCCAGGCAGTCCGGGAAGCACAGGGACCACAATACATGCTGAAAAGTACTCCTGTCCCACTATATACGGAGAACCATATGAGGTGCCTGTGTGTTTCATGGCACCCCACATCTAGATGTTGTAAAAGTAGTAAAACCTCTTCCATACTGTGCCATATACAGTTTTGTAAACTGTTTCTAAGTGTTTCCATATCGAAAAGTCTGTGGTGGTTGATACTCGTGGCTCTCATCAGTAAATTCCACAGCTACCTACATAATTATAGGAACACACTCTGTCAGGTGCTTTTGATGAAATGAAGCCACATAATCAATACATAGCTTTAGCACATTCAGATATGGGC
>NW_009916777.1:0-10866 GCF_000696875.1 Nestor notabilis | reverse complement strand
ATGGGGGTGGGGGGGGGGGGGGGAGGGGAAGGCAACTATCATATTTTTATATTTGTTGCAGAGGAGCTTCTGAATAATCAAAATCTACTTCCTCAGAATATTGTCTTCTGCATTGTAATGCAGGAACAGAACTCCACCACAACACTCTCTGCATTGCTTTAGTGCTATCCAAAGTGCAAGGGACCCTGTATTCAGGAGCTTTGGTTCTCTGTTGTTCAGGTCAGGTTCAGGAATCTGAATCCTCTCAAGGAAGAGCAGTAGAGATATATAAATGTCAGATAGCTGCTCAGAAGTCTGATGCCCCAAGCATTGGTCTCATATAAAGGAGGACTATGTACTACCACAAATTACCCAAAACAGGCAGAACAGAGAGTCAGTTGGATTTCACACACCACAGGCATTCAGAACAACTGGAGTTCCCTGCTTCTGTCTGTATTGTGAAGATCTGCCCCTCAAACAAGTGAAACCCCTTTAAAATTAGTACTATTGTGATCATGGAATTTTTCTTACTGTTTTTTCTGTTTACTGTATTTCTATTTCTACTGTTCTTCTATTTATTTCCAATTTACTTATTTTTTTCCCCCAGATTCTATAATTATCAGAATAAATATCAAGAACTATTGAATAAGCTAGTTATTATTTTTAGCACATTTTATGCAAGCTGTAGTCCAAAGGGCATTACAGAGTTAAAAAATAAGTAACAGCAGAGGGCAAGAGGCAAAATTATGTAGTAATAGATGAGGAAGAAAGGATAGAGATTTGAACAGAGACAGAGGGGCAATGAAGCAGTGAGATATGGGGAGCTGTTCCAGATGGCAGAAACAGCAGTTGGGAAGGCTCTGGCACCAACAGCGGCAAGATTGCAGCCAGGGACAGTGAAGAACCAGGCACTCTGCAGGGAGAGGGAGAGAGAAATACAAGGTCAGGGAGGCAGTCTAGCTCAACTGCATGGAAAATTATAAAACCCAGACTGATGATACTGTCACCAAACCTTGTGCAGCTGATTTATACACCTGCAGAACTGTGCAAAATGGTGACTGAAAGGTAACAATCTTTCACCTCTATGGCAGGCACCTTGTACTGGTCAGTGGAAGATGAGCAGGCCAGCAGTCGTTCAAGCATGACGGATGCAGGTCCTTGAGAAGGGATCTATCTGCTCCTTATGTTTGTGGGCAGAATGGTATGAAACTTCTAGATTTATGTAAAGACGTTTACTGAGGTTTTTGAAGATAGTAATTGCCTTTTCAGGGAATAAGCTTTAATATTTGCTTTCTTATAAAAGTCTTTCACAAGAACACCATTGTGTTACACAGGTGATAGGATCATACCCCTCTGGTAGGGTCACTTCCTCTTGGATGCTGTGAAAATACCACATCTTGATGATAAAAGACAGCTTTTTTAATTGTTTTTTCTATCACTTAGGCAACTGTAAAAGGCTTTTCAAATGTGCCTACAAGACGTTCCCTTATGTGAATTAAACAAGTGGTGTATTGTGCACAAAATATGGAAAAAATCTCTTTGAAATGTCTGCAGAGGATTTTATGATAATACTTCTATTTTCTGCAGCATGGTTCTGCATAGATTAATCTACACTCTCTGACTGTTGCACTCATGGCTTTTGTCAGAATAACACCAGAGACCTTTGAACGGAATCTGGGGTCAAGCTTTGCTGGGATCTTCATTCCACTACTGCTGACCTGAGCAGGCGTGAACCCAGATCTGGGTGCCCAGCGCATACAAACAGACCCATTATGTGCTATCCCCTCCTAGCTGAAAAACAGAAGCACTGAGTATGCTGTGTAAATGCCAAAACCATGAATGTGATGGTGTTCTGTCCTTAGCTGTAAGCCCTGTCAGGCAGATGTCGGGCAGGGATGTGTGCCGAGCAGATGGATCATTCTTTTCCTGGCAAGACAAACTTGGGAATGAGAGCTAGCCTCAAAGTGCTAAAGCCTCAAAGTGCTTAAAATTAACATCAGAATGTAGTCAGTGGCATACTAGTTGGACCAATATGCTAATCAATTGTACTGTCCTACTTTATCTGACAGTGCCTAATAAAAGATAGCTCAAAGAAGGCAGTTTGTAGTAAGCAGCTGGGAAATAAGTCACCAGAGAAAAAACTTTCTCACTAAATTCCTTTTAATTTTGCTCTTGTGTGTGTCGGAAACTCCCGATTGTTTGTAGGAATGGGATCCTTGCAGCACTCCAGATGCTGCAAGCTTTTTCTTTGTTTTAAACAAAAGTTGGAGCAAGTGATTAATCTTTTTCCTCACAGTTTCAGACTCTTGTTTGCACATCTGTCTAATCATATTGCATAAAATGCTTAAGAACACAGAAGAGAGGGGGAAGGAAAGGTTGAAAATATTGATTATGTACTAAATTCTGTTTAACTACTGAGAAACTATTTCTCATAAGGTAGATTTTTGCATGTGGTATTTGTAGTGTACCCTTAGGGAGGATCCAAGTCAACACAGACTGGGGATTGGCTGTCACTTACTCACACATTAATTCTACATTGCATTATTCTGGCAGTTCATCAACAGCAGTAATAAAAGGCATCCAAAAGCCTCAGTCTGATCTGTGATATCAGTTCTGTATTTTACAATAAGAAAACTCCTTAAATGGACAGAAGACTGTCATATGCCTATGTATCCCTTACAAATACATAGTCATGTTATTAGTGATGTACTAAGGAGGAAGGAAAGTTATTGTCTGGTGTTTGGCAGTGGTTTGGGGTTTTTTTTATTTATACTATAGTTTAGTATTAGTATGAGATGCATTTACACTTGGATAAAATTTGTGTACAACAGGAAAAGTTTATAAAATATCAAGACCAACGTTTTGCTTGAAGGTGACTGCATGTGGTTCAGTTGCCAAATCCTGATAAAGGCTTTGATTTATTCATGTACAAAGGATCACAGAATGGTTAGGGTTGGAAAGGACCATAAAATCATCCAGTTCCAAACCCCAACACAAGAACTGGCATTTCTCATTGACTTGACTAGCACAAATAGTCTTACCATTCTTCATATAAAAATTGTAGGATAAATGGTGGCACATTTTCCTTCAACTCCCAGAGAATCAATTAGGCAGCATGGAGCACCACCCAGCACAAGATAATGACTACTGTGCACCATACATTTCATAGTTTCATTTAATTCCCTTTGCCACTGCAATTTAATTAATTTCACTCTGTCTCCTTAATCTTCAGATAACATCTTGATATGGATGAGTATACAGCTTCATCGCGTTCAACAGATTTGTTTGAAATGCCTCTTTGTGAGCAGTTTTGTTTTTCCCTCTCTGAAAGTGTACGTGCATTGACGTTTTGGTGTCTGAAATCATAATTACTACCGTTACATCTATAATATTATCTTGTGAAAAAAATACATTCATAATTCTTTAAAATATGATGCGAAGTCTAATCTTGCTTTTTCTCTAATTCTGAACTTGACTTTGTCATTATTCACGGTGCTGTACCACTGGCTGCAGTGATTCAGTGCCTTTTTGAGAGGGTTTTGTGAGCTGTTGCTGTCTAACAGCGCTCTCTACTGCTGAAGAGTAGGAAAAAAATCATTTTTTATGCTTTTTCTACGTTTTTAATTTCTTCCAGAAACTGCTATATTGAAATAAAGTAAGCATTTCAAATATCATGATGAATAAAAATTTCAAGCTGATCTATATAGTTTTTTTCTAATTTGTTTTCATTTAATTGCATATGACTTTCTTGTTTCTGTATCTTATACTTGTGCAAGAGTTACAGTTATATATCAAAATATTGAGATATTTCCAAGCAGAACTTGAGTATTTGGGAAGAATAGAATTCCCACAAGCTGTTTTTCCTAAATTCTTGAAGTTTTCTAGGCAACAGTTTCTCATCATTTAAATTTGACAGCAGAGATTAATCAAAAGTTAGACTACATTCTGATGTTGCAAAAGAATGTATCATACCATGCACAAAAATTATGTCTGCTGAAAACTATGAAAGTGGTGGGCTTAATTTTTAAAGTCCTTACTGCATTTCAGCTCTGTAAAGTCTTCAAGATTAGGCACATAGTTTGGCTTTAAGTAATCTTATATGAAGTTAAATGGGAAGAACTCTTGCCATAAAATAGTGGTTTGACCTTTAAATATACAAAGGGAGCTTATAAGAATGTTGGAGGAAAGCTTTTTATCAAGGCTTGTAGTCACAGGAAAAGGACTAACCATTTTAAACTGAAAGAGGGTAGATTTAGTCTGGACATAAATTTTTTACAAGTGAAGGTGATGAGTCACTGGAACTGGTTGCCTAGAATAGCTGTGGATGTTCCATCCCTGGCAGTGTTCAAAACCAGGTTGGATGGGGCTTGGAGCAACCCAGTCTAGTGAAAAATCACAAAATCTAGAGAAAGAGAATTGCACTAGACAATCTTTAGAGGTCCTTTACAATCCAAACCATTGAGTGACACCATGAAAAGGGTGAAAGAGACAGGCAGACAGAGTGCGACATTCAATATAAATACATAAAACCACTGCCTCAGAGTCTACTCATAAGGAAGATACAAGAGATTCTAGGCCATGCTAGCTTGGATGCCCTGCACTCAGATGGCTGCTGCAACACCAAACCAGCAACCCTTACTGAGAGAGAGGGAGGTACCACCACCCATTCGCAGTGCTCCACAGCACACACTATAGGCCCCTCTGGTTGTACATCTACACTCTCACTGTTGGATCAGTAGTGAGAGTGGGTCTTCTCTTTCCTGAGCATATTATTTCTATTGTTTTCTTCTGCTTTCATTTCAGACAGATACTGTGTGTCTGTCCATTGCATACTAAAATTTCTCAGTCATCTACTAAGAGTCCTTAAGCCTTCTATGAGGTTATATGTAAATCAATTTGCAACTTGAGGCTACAGCAGTAACAATAACATTCAATCACATTTCTTCAGTTGCAGGACTTTTTAATGTCTGATTATCAAACAAGACAATAATAACCTCATAGTCTTCCAGATTGAAAATTGAGTGTTGGAAAACAAAACAAAAAAACAGACAAGCAACGCAAATGCTGCCTCATTTGAAGTACTGATGCTGTTTGAATGTGCTTTTATAATTATTCCTTTGCATTAATTTTTGTGTTTTGAATTTGTTTATTTAAGTCAATATAGGAAAAAGAATAGCTAGGTCATAATCCTTTTCCCCGAGTAAACTACATTCACAACAATACTGAGATTTCTCCCTTCTCTTCCCACTTCTGGCAATGAATTTAGTCTCAAACTTACACAAATTGTTTTGTCCATTTGGAATTCATGTGACATTTTGCAAGAAAAACAGTGTGAAATGCTGTTTTCTCAGCACCTGTGATATAAATTATTCATCTTTGTGATTTATCAGACATCTTTTTCTCGTAGATAAGAAGTCACCTCTCATTTGCTGTAGACATCACATAGCCTAAACAATAGAAAATGGGTTGAATCCAGAAGAAAAAAAAAAAAAAAAAGACCTGAATATCTATAGTTTGTGTTAGGATTCTTAAAAGAAAATGCTATTGCTCCAAACCTGCTTTACTTTGAATGAAGTTGTTTATGCATGTACTAGATTATCCAGTGTGAAAAAAAATGCTAGTTCAGAAGTAGATGTCTGGTTTCAAAGTGTTTCAAAGAGAATTATACAAATTACCAGGGGGATACCTATGGTCTAAGCCTTATAAAGGGGTCTAGGATACTATGATGATTTCCTCTAATTATAGTTCTTAAACATATAAAGTATATTAAGGTACATTAATGACCTAAGAACAATTAATTTGTTAGTTCTTGGTTGGTTTGTTTGCTTTCTTTTAGAAGATTCTATGATTTTACTTTTGTAGGGCATTCTACTTAAAACCAAGTGGTGACCTTGTTAAGAGAATCACAAAGGTGACTAGGGATATGTGCTGGAAGCATTGCCATGTTAGAATACCCAGTTCTGGCTCGAACAGTCCCTCAGTCACACATTGCTTTCTCTGTTCCTTCACCCTTTCCTACAGTTCTACTGTGAGTTACTCTGTTAAGCATGGCGCGGGGTTAGGTCCACTGTCAGCCTAAAGCAATACTGTCATGTTTATTTTTTGCATTTCTTGAGATTTGAACCAAATGCTGTATTATGGCATGAATGGAGAATTCTTGCTTCTGAATATGCCAGTTTCTGACAGTCATTTTGGTGTGTCTCTTCATAATCAAGTTAGAGCAATATTTCCTGCTTACCCTTAGTTTCTACCACAGCAGTATCTGTAACAGTAAACCAAAGCAGCCCCTCCTTCTCTGGCTTTGATAGTGAACAGTACTTGCCTGGGCAGATAAACTCTCTTGCCGCCCAAAATATTCTGACCTTATTCATACTATCATGCATGATCCCCGACCTCAGTTACGCCCAGAGCAATTTTTGCAGTGTCAGGGAAGGTGCTAATTGGCGTGAGCCAGAACTGTGCCACAGGACAGATAATTGTATACTACCCATATTCAAGTTCTGCTCTGATGATGTTTAGGTTATTGACATAGACATACACAAGTGGCTCCAACAAATGGAAGACCGAAGATTTCATCATCTGCATAAAAAAACACCTACAGAAATATATTCTATACACAGTGAAACTGAGACTGGTTTGTTAGGGGAATACATGGAAATAACATCACTTCTAAAAATCAGAGGCTGTATGGTTCTCCACAGCTTTCACTGAATGGAGTGATAAGGTATGCAGGTAATATGAAGATAATAATATGTTCTTAAATGAGTCCATTATTTCTCTCAACTCTGATGCTGCTGTTGTAGCAGTGATAGTTTATAGTAGTAGCTTTTGCTGCCTATGGTTTGACAAGAAGCTGTGGTTTCTGCCCCTGGAGATGGCAATGGCCATTCATGCTTTGCCAACTTCAGCAGAAATTTTTACTTTTAGTTACTAAAAAGAGTAAACCTCATGCAAGCCGCCATAGGGCAACACTTACAAGTGGAAAACTAGAGAGTTCAAGGTGCTGCTGGTAGCAGCTAAGCAAAAGATTTTTCCCCTGAAAAAATATTCCTTTCCAACAGTTCTCTTTTTCACATCTGTGGATTGTTGAGGCATTTAAATCTTGCATCAGATTTTAAAAACAATAAAGCCTTCTTACTGTGTCAGTCAACAGAGAAGGGGTATGTCCTCATGCACTTGTCATATGGAAAGGTTAGCAACCTCTAGTATAAGTCACAGCCAAAAACTGTGACATAATACACTCTGATCAGTGGCAATTACTGGCTATCAAACATCAGCTTGTTGAAAAGTGCCGTTTGGCAAAGTGTTTCCTTTTATTATTCTGAATTTGTACACATAAACTGGATGAAATCAAGAAGCTGTTAGATAAAACCTTGGCATTTAAAGTTCTTACTTTACATGGGGCTTGCATGGGCAAACTTCACAGAGGACAGTGGGTTAAGCATGAGTTCCCAGATCTGACTGAAACTGCAAAATGCATATGTGGGAGAGAGAGCTGAATTCACTACAGGCAACAGAAAGTGAATCAGGCCTTTAGTACTTACACTAATGTCTCATGGGCAGAGTTCTGTAATATCACAGACAGAAATTATTTCACAGTTACTTTCAGATACACCATTTTTTATTCCTCTTTCGCACTGCTTATAACTTTGCTAAATTTGAATTCCTCAAGGCAGACATTTTACATGTTATGTGTTTGCCTGAGGACACATTTTTAATTGATCTTGAAAGTAGATTAAAGCAGGTTTTTGGCTTAAACAATTTGGCTATTTCTCAGAATGAATCACAAGCAAAATATGTTTTACTCACACTAAAAAAATTAAAGAGAGAGAAATGCCAGCACCTCCACATTTAGGCTGCAGACTCAGACAGCTTTGCAATGGCATATATTCAGAGATGCATATCGTCCTGCAAAATGTTATCTGAAACATTATTACAAACCCAGCAGTTCGGCAGTTACATTTTTATAAGATTTTGTTTACCTCAAGTAAGTTATGGCTCCCAGTGGTTAACCTGACTAATTTTTTCTTTAGAGTCCTTCAGATTTCATGCATGAGGACAAAAGAACTGATCAGAGCTTCTCTGACATATGAATCTCTACAGCTTCCAAGGGCAACATAAATGGAGGAAGGAACAGCCAGGTTGCTGTGTCCCTTGTTCTCTAAACAGAAGCCTCAGTGAAAAGCACCAGAATGAGATCAGGGACTGTTTAAAGGGAAATGGACAATGACCTTTAAAAAGGCAGAAGCAAAGAAAAGAAAGTCAGAGATACAAAACTGGACAGTAACAGAACGATAAAAAGGAGTGGCAATGGTAGAAAGGATATCAAGCTTTTGAGATGAAGTAGTAAGTGCAGAATAATCAGGAGACAAGAGCACACTGTATTTGGCATTGTACATAAGGTAAGATGAAGAACAACCCATTCCTGAATGGTGCTTGGAATGTGCTTACTTTTGGATAAAGCCCATGCAGACAGAAAGTAGAAAAGTAATCACCTATCAATACCAAAAGGCAACCAACATGCATATGCTGTGGAGAAGGTCTCGGAAAAGTATCAGGTTGTGCTGAAGAGAGCAGCACATGCACTGGAGGCAATTAGGTAACCAACTTACAATGTTACCTGCTTATTACCTTTCCCATTTATTCTCTGCTGAAATAGGGTCTTACACAAAAACACTGTACAATCCTGTGAAACAGTTTCATATGTCTATGTTTACAATCTAAAATAAACTCATCCATGCAGCCCTAGTTCTACATTTCCCAAATTCCATAAAGCTTTTTCCTTAATGTGGTTTTAAATACAGAGATACTGTTGTGGGATTTAAAGACTGACAGGAGATCGCAATGGTGTTGTTTTTAGACAACATGACTAGTTAGATCTTGTTGGGTTACCTCTGAAATACAAGAAATGTTTGTAGATCATGCTGCAATAGTTCATAGCAGTTAGGCAGCACGGCAGTTTCAATAGAGCTCCTAGATCTTAATAAGTATTTTAAACCACTGAACCCATCCCAGCTCTTAACCTTTTGAATGGCCATGAAAATAGAGTGTTCAGAGACTGATGAGGGGCAGCAAACCTTGAATGTTATAATAGGTGAATGTATCAATATGGCCACGGTTTCACACTCTGGATTATATAGACCAAAAAGTTTAGAGTGTCACTTCATTTATTTTCTCAGTGTGTCATGTATTCAAAGGCAGAGCTGCACATAGCAGCTGGTTGTGTTAGTTCCAGCTGGTGGTACTGTGGGCAGGGAAGAGAGAAACAAAATTGCAGCACCAGTCAGTGAACTCAACTGCATGCCAGGGTGCCGAGGCAAGGATATAAAGCTGATTGTCACTGCAATTCAGTATCTAGGCTTTTCTACTCCACATGTTCCTCCCCTGAGTGACAGGGAGAAACGTTTACTACAGTGTTTGGTTTCTCTTGATGCGACTGAGAAGGAGGGGAGGTTTGAGAGGGTAAACAAATACTGGAGGGATTTTTTAAAGGTGTGGGTAATTGAACAGCTTTGGGGTGATTGTTAGCAGTAAATGCTCTTAAAAATGAAATAGAAATTCACCTTACCAAAAGACTTCAGTGTAACTTACCAAAGAAATATAACAAAGATTATTTGTTGATTATCTTTTTTTACCTATCCAGCTTTCAGCATTTTGACAGTTATTTCAGCAGAACAAAGAAATTACTCCCTTGGATTTCTGAGGCATTTATGTTCCTGTTATTAGTGAAATGTATGTGGAATGAGTCACAATATCCTACTCGACCAAGCTTTTTGAAAGAAAAAAGATTGGCTTTATTTTTTTTCTTAGAAAACACTACATTTTAAATGAAAATATATGTTTTAAATTAAAATATACGCATATTTGATTTTTTGTTATCTTAAGAAATGCATTGAGAACTCTTAGAATGTACTCAGATGTAGATTACATTGACTTCTTCTGGGGTCATTGAACTGCCTAAGATAAAAACAAACAAATAGACCTTCCACTTATGCCTGTACCACACAGTTAAGGCTTTTAAATTACAAACATAGCTATTAAGATGAACAGTTCTATAGATACGTCATGTAATCTCTTTAATCTTTTTCCAACATGACCTGTTATTTGTATCACCTAATCCCACATTAATATTTTAATACATTTCTTATGTTAGTGTAAAGTCAGCATATGTTAGTGTAAAGTCAGCAGCAGGGTCCAATCCATGGTTTATAGGATTTTTCACCTCTTTATTGATGAGCTTTTATTTCCTATTTGAAAAATAATCCCTATTTAAAAAATGCTGAACACATTCTTCCATAATACTTTAGTTCAGAATTGTCTGATGCTACTGAAATTATCGACCAGGGACCGCAACCTGTTATTCTGAGGTGACTGCTGCAGCAGATTTCCCCAAGGTTGAGATCTGTGGTGGTACATAGATGAGAATGGATGTCACAAGGTGCAGAGCACATTAAACATGGGGAGTCTTATTTCCCAAGCCCATTAGCAAAGACCATGAGACCAAATTGCAAAGCAGGCTGGCACTAAAGCTGCATAATATACACCAGGACTTAACACAGGTCAGTGGACAGCACACAGTGCAAAGAGCACAACTGTGCTTTTAAGCCTTTGTTCCCCTTGTTTATGTCCACTCTAACTATAAAAACGGCAATTGAGGAGAGATTCAATTTTATGCAGCCATATAATAGTCAGAAGAATAAATTTCCTTGCTGTGCCCTTCTAATACCCATGAAGAATACATTTCATTAAGCCTACCAGGCATTATTTGGTGTAAAATGAAAGACTTGTTTCGGACCACTCAGAAAAATGTTCATAAAGTAATTTTTGGCAGAAAAAGATTGTTGTAGTAAAACCACTTTTATCATAGAATCATAGAATCATAGAATA
>NW_009916776.1:28701-48813 GCF_000696875.1 Nestor notabilis | reverse complement strand
GCAGCTTTACAGGGATTGGTCCATGGACTAACGAACGATATCTCTTTCTTTGTGTGTGGGTGTGGATGTGTGTGTGTGTATATATACATATATATATATATGTATGAGACAAAAGCAATGGTAGATTGAAAAATGTGGGATCTGAGCATGACGTGAATGGTATGGAATAAGAGGTGGATACTGTCCTGGGTTCAGCTACAGCAGTCATTTTTTCTCCTTCTTAGTAGCTGGTGGAGTGCTGTGTTTTTGACTTTCAGTCTGGGAACAACGCTGATAACACCGATGTTTTTAGTTGTTGCTCAGTAATGTTTACTCCGACCAAGGACTTTCTCAGTCTCATGCTTTGCCCGAGAGGAGGGGAAGCCAGTAGGCAGCAGAGACAGGACACCTGACCCAAACTGGCCAAAGGGCTATTCCATACCACAGCACGTCATGCCCAGTATAGAAACTGGGGGGAGTTACCCGGAAGGCCCAGATCACTGCTCGGGTCGGGCTGGGTGTCGGTCGGCGGGTGGGGAGCGGTTGTGTCCTCTCCCCTTGTTATTCCTCTTATCATTATTACTGGTAGCAGCAGTGGTTTGTATTATACCTTAGTTACTGGAGTGCTGTTATCTCAACCTGTGGGAGTTACATTCCTCTGATTCTCCTCCCCATCCCTCCGGGAGGGGGAGGAGGAAGAAGCAGGGGAGTGAGTGAGTGGCTGCAAGGTTCTGAGTTACCGGCTGGGATTGAACCACGACAGGGCTTGATTCCCCAGGAGCCAAATACTTAATGTCATTCAGAACACCAGCGCAGCACGTGATAGAAGGGACACAAAGAACCTGTACAACACCAAATCACAACAGAGCATATCTGGAGGAGAGCATTCATGAGAGTGGGATGACTGCTGAGAGACGGACGACATGCTGAAATACCCTGCACAGTCCTTTCCCAAAACATTGCCTTTGGCTCTTCAGAAGCTAAGGCATTCGAAATGGGAAGTGCAGCTCCTCTCGCACATCTCCTCTTGCAAGTTTGTCAGAAAACACTGACTGCGAGTCTGATGAAGAATCAATCACAGTCATGAACCTATTTAGAAAATGAGAGCCAAGGTGCATGCTGCTTCTCTAGTAACTTGGATAATCTAACTTAGTTTCAGAATTAATTGACTGCTTTCTGCTCAAATTGAAATCTGTAATTAGCTTTGTTCATGTGTCAACACTGTTTAGCTTAATTAGCTAGCTTTCCTCCCTAGCAGTCCCTTCCCTGATGTATTTATTAAGAACTATCTTATCATGCCTCAGGCTTTATTTTGCTAGCCTATTATGCTAAGATATAGGCTCTCAGAAATGCATTTCTTTTTGTACCTGTCCTCGTTTGAATTGTTCTTGAACTCAAACCCCAGAATTATATACAACACAAGACATCACATTTCATTTTGCATGCTTTTCTTCAATGACTGTAAAATTTCCATGCCTCCATCACCTTCACATTACCCCTATTCCACTCTATATCCATACTGATCTTTCCAGGGGCAACATTACTTCTCCATTTAGGTCTGGAGATTTGCCTTGTGTTGGTACAAGTTTCAGGTACTTTTAAAAATATTTTCTCTACTTTTAAATGTCTAGGCTTTTTAGTCCAGCCAACTGAACAACCTACCAACATTACTACCTTGTTTCCTTAATTTCAAAGCCTATTTCTCTGTGAGAAAGAGCATTATCTATGGACCTACGTTTGCTTGTGCTTGTATCAAATTTAAACAGAAATAATTAAATGTGTGTTTCATCCAAGATCATTTAGGATGAGCAACTCTTCTATAATGTCCTCATGCTACATGAAAATGAAATCTGAGAAAGCACATCAACGTGTCAGTTCAGAAACCCTTTTTAAGAAGAAATCATGATCACTGCCAGCCACAGCTTGCACCCAAGGCAGTCAGTGTCCTAAGTTTCCAAGGGATTGGATCTACTGAGCCATTTACAGCTGTATTTCTACAAGCAAAATAAACATGCCCAAGACTGTAGAGGACAACTGGCATAGAAAGGCGCCATGCTATTAAATTCTCTCACCTTCCAAAACACAGTGGCTACTTTCAAACTGCCTACTGGGAATAATCCCAAGATAACTTTCAAACTTTACCAGGGAATAGTTCAGGTGACTTCCCATAAATATCAAACAAAAGTAGTCCAGGGACAGTTAACAGTAGAGACAATTGATTTCCAGGGCCTGGAAATGCTTCCAAGCACCATTTAATTTACTAGTACCTTTCATTTACATGCATGAAGACCTCTTAATGCCTGCCTCACCCCGAGTTCTTCATGACTCTTTCTAGATCTTCATTAGCTTGTCATTCTTCTCCCTTTCTTCTCAGAGATCAAAATAATTCTACTGATATTAACTACATCAGCCACAGCTTTTAGGAGACTTTTCTCTGACTTGACATGTTAATCTCTGTTTTGCTCCAACAGGGACACAGATCTTTGTCTCAAGTTTCTTCAGGACTGTTTTCAGCTTTATATCCGTATGGTGTTTCTTTGCTCCTGGAAAACAAAACACTGCTCCCTCCCCTAGCTAAGCTCTGCTGATGGACGTCTTTCCACTTAAAGGAGTCTTCAGGCACATGCATCTGCATCTTCCTCCTATCACAATGAATGCCAGATCTCACAGGCCTTTTTCCCCCTTTTCCCCTGCTGCTGCCCAGCTACCTTTCATTTTCTACAGTTCTTTAATTGCATTCTTGCTCCTCCTTAGCCTCAAGTCTCTACCTACGTCCATCTTAACCTCCTTTTTTTCTGGTGCCACTCTTCTTTAGTGTTTGCTTCTCCCTTTTTCTCCCGAGTTCTCCATTGTAACAAATCAGACTTTCACTTGATGTCTCCACTACCAATTCGTGACAGCCTCTACACTGTGATTATAGCCACATTCATCTGTGGCCAGCTTCCTCAAAGACCTCTCCCTTCCAACTTCCATTTTTAATTACAGCTGCGAATTCACATCACCTCAACTGCTTCTTCTCTTCCCTCATGTCTTTAACTTCCTGCCTTTAGCTGCATCTAAACTACTTAGATAGTCTCTCTCCTGACTTCTGTCAGGTGACATTTCAATGTAAAAATAGATCCTATCAGGTAACATTGAAGGAAGTAAATCTTCTATTCCTGCATCCTGTCTCACTGTCTTTTCTGCTGTCCTTCATTCAGTGCTGCATCATTGCACATCCTTCCTATCTCTGCCTTCAAGGAAAAATAAAAAGCCCAGAGAAAATCCATCCAGACTCTAAATTTTCATTAAATGTTGCTTCCTCTGGCCACTGACCTCTTAAAGTTTTGGCCACATCTGAAAGGCAGTTACCTCCCAGCCTGAACCAAGGTCTCTTAGATGAAAGGTTTCATTTGTGACCAAGGGCAGAAAACATCCTTCATATCCTTCAGCTACGATAAGTTTAATTCACTGACAACTGCAAATAGGTCCTGCAAGCAACAGAGAAAGGAAAAGAAGAAAGAGTAACTACAATATAGGACAGGAATTCTTGTACATGAAGCTTTACTACAACTTAAAGAAACATGGATACCTATCTAAGTAGAAAAAAATGAAAGTAGTAGTGGGAAGAATTTCACATCAAAGATCAGTGAGTCCAGTTTGACTAATCATCTTCATTGTCTGGTAAGAGGCTAGGTGCCAGGAGATAACTCCTCATGCTTGTGAAATAGGGGGGAAAAAAGTTGACATGAACCACAGGTACAGAACACGATTACTGGAGTTTTCTGCAAAACTGGAATTCATTGCAGACACATGTGGCTAAGAAGGAAATACGGTTCAAGGGTTTAACAAGGATATCTTTTTACGAATCATAGTACAGACTCCAACTCTTGATTATTCCAATCGAAGTGTGAAACCATATTAAAGAGTTGGATCATACGATCTAAACTACTCTTTATTGGTTTTTCCCCTTGAAACAATACAGATTTTATAGGGCAAATGAGGACAGATCCTCAAAGGACATGAAGATGTGTAGGACCAGAGTACAAAGCAGAGTGTTATCTGAACTTTTTTATTATAGGATAAAGATAGCACTTTTTTTTATGAATTGGGAATTTATCAGTTTCACTGTCAGTGCAAGGCTTTCCTGCATATTCACATGTGCAAGAAAGGACAAGCAATGAATTGCAGGGAAACCTTGTGACTTTAATGCTTTGGTTTATTTCCAGAAGTTAACATCCAGCAATAAGGTACACTGAGACACAGAAAGAGTACGCCGATTGCTTTCATGTAAACAAGCATCCAGTCAGCATATCTAATTATCAGTAACTGGGATGATTTTCAAAGATGCAAATGGACAGTAAATCCCAAGTTCAAAAGATATTTGATGCTGGCCTAAGTGATCTAATTGCTCCTGTAAATCTACAGTTCGTGAAAGCTATGAAGTCTCCTTCACTGCTGTTCAAGATTTTTGATGGAGTATCCACTATAAACACTATACTAATTATAATTAATTACATTAATTTTCTCTTAATTTCCGCAGTGATTTTCCTAATATGAAGCAGGCCAAGAATACATCCAAACAGGTATTTCCTCTGCTAGGTCACTGAAGCATGCTGTTGTTCCTGGCCTGCTGAGCTTGGCAGACCTCTGCCTAAAACGGATTTAAGACATAAGTGAAGATGAGTTTTAAAGTTTGGGGGTTTTAACCCAAATCGTCATAAAAACACCATGAAATCTAAAACTGCTAGACATTTCTTGCCAGAAAACATCCCTGAGACTCTAGCTGTGTATCACCACCACCTATGTTGGTGGTACAGCAGGTCTCACGCTTCACCTGAGTGCACCAGCCTCCCCTGAACTAGTTGCAGAAAACGTATTGACACTTTTCTGGCAGACCACATTTATCTGCAGCCACGAAGCACAATGCTGAGATTGATCCATGAGCCCTGGCAAAAAAGCCAGGAATCTTTTACCTGGCTTTAAATTAAAGCCATTTTCCCCCCTAATGATGTAGATGAAGGTCCAGTCCCTGCCTTTGACCAGTGCTGCCATGGATATTTTTTAGAAAGATATATTATATTAGAGGAAAACAAAAAAGAATATGCATCAGAGTAAAAACCTACAACATTAATTCCATACTTGATATAAAATTGATGGAGATAAAACAAAGTTCGAGCCGTTAACAGTTCTTTCCAAAACTTCAGAAATCTTCCTCTGATTTCTCAGTGTTGTTTTGACTTGCTTTTCAGACTAATTCTTCGCCAGAGGTGGTGTATAATTGTTTATGTCTCATCTAACCTGAAGTGGAAGTTGAAATTCAACAAGTAAATATGAAAATATCAGCTAGTGATTTGTACTTGCAAAATATAATCCAAATGTTTATTGTAATCCTATTTAAGAAGTTCATAGTAGACACATTTCTAGCAATGGATTAAATGCCAATAGGATCACATTTCCGGAGAGCCAATCATGACGGGCTAGGAAACCTGTGTCAAGAAGTATTTGAACAAGATCCCAAAGATAAAGCCTTTTGTTATGAAAAATATTTGAAGAAATATGCTTAACAGAGAAATGTGACTGACTGGTTCAGTATTCAAGTACTTGCCACACATTTACATCAAGGAAAAGCATTTTTCCCAGCAGTGGGAGAATTTAATTACATGGAGTGCAGGGAAAAGGGGGGAAAAAAACCCATTGTGAAAGGGCTCTTTCACCATTCTAGCCAAAGTTGATGTCTTAGAATATGTCAGCTGGATAAATGAAAAATACAAAAATAAAACATGATTAAAGATAGTGTATCTTCACCTAGCAATTGGAAACCATGTGTTGCAGCCAGAGAAAACACTGGGAAAGCTACTGGAGGAGTTTTCCTTTGGCTCAGGGAACAGATGAGCAAGAGTTCTCCTAAGGCATTGCTTGCAAAGCCAAAAGCTGTTAAATTCAGCAGCGGCTAAAGCAAGTTACAACACAGCCTGCTCCAGCCTATGTGGACAGAGCCAAGCTGCAATATAATAACATTTAGGAGGGGGAAGAGAGAGCAGAGAAAACATACCTTATGGTTTTATCCCAAGTCTGAACCAGACTCACAGAGCTGTCTCAAGTAAGTCAGAATACAAAGGCAGAAAATGCTTTCTGCTCAGACAGTGCTCACCTCTAGCAGCATGTCTTACAGTGATATTTTCTAGTGTTTATTCAACCAAGATTTCAAATCCCAAAGAACAGAGACACTTTCTTTGGAGAATTCTTGGACTTGGTGTCCTTGAGGAAGACTTTTCCAGTCCAATAAATCCCATCTCTCCTGACATGCATTCTTTCTCAGTTAATCTATTTTTTCCTATACACCACTTTACCATGTTCTCACAGCACTGCTTTCTCCACTACACGAAACCCCTCTCTTCACCCGTCCTTGCACATTTCTTCCTGTCCATGGTTCACTTTCCTTTCTTGTCTCAAAATTTCAGTTAAGCCACATAAAACGATGCATGAAGAGTAGAGGGAGGTTCAAAAAGCCACTGAAGTGAAAAACAGGCTGGAATTGTGAATTAAGGACTGTTTTCTGGTCAGCTGTGCAGCTCTGGTTCATTGCATAAGCATGAGTATGAAATCATTCTGCAGGTTCAAGTAACTCGCTTGTGTATATTTTCCACTTAATTTAAGAATTAGCTGGAGCAAACTGCACTGGCATTCTAACGAAGGTAGAAAAAGTTAAGAGGATCTAAAAGGTTTTGATACAATGAGTGAGTTACTGTGTCAATCAGAACCAGTATTTAGGATACCATAAGAACAAGAAATCACTGCAGGTTCTGTTTCAATTTTCTTTCAAGGAAGCAAGAAATAATGAAATTTAAACAGAATTATGAACACTAATACATTTTACAGCTGCCTGGTGTATTACCTCTGTATCTTCCAATATGTGAAAGCTTTAGCTTTGGTCAACTTTTGGGAACACAGAACATCAAATCCACCCATGCAGTATGGGAACACACCAGGGTCAGCCTGCCATTTTCCCACTGAGGATAGATTGCTTGAAGTAGTGAGCACTCCCTGCCATTTTCACTTAGCTTTTCCTGTCAGCCAAGCTGGAGCTCTTCCTGTAAATTGCAGTATTTTCTAGTCAGTTCATTTTCAGAAATGCAATTTTGGCCAGAAAAGACACAATTTCCTATATCTCAAGAAATTCAGGGCCAGTGAATAACTGCATTGTGGCTACATACCTGAAAATCTTGACGGGTTAGTTCTGTCACTGTATTTTAAAATGCCTCTACCCTGAAGTTTTTCCTTTCCTGTATATCTTTACATTTTACAAACCCGTTATGTAACTGTGAAAAGTAAAGCTCTCTGAATCAGCCCCAGTCAGGGGGTGAGACTAACGGTGTGTATGGTTAGCATCTTAATATAAAGGAAGTCAGAAATGTCAAACCTTGTCATAACTGCTCAACAGGATTGTCTCTCAGTACTAGACATCTACTATAACTAAAGGACTGTGACACATTTTAACCTGACAACCTCACAGTCAGCAAAAATTCAGTGCTTCTTTTCCGTGGTGACAGTCAGATGTGGCAGAGAACGTTTCCCTTGTTTTCTGGGTGACCTCTGTGGGAATCTGCTGCCCTTCTCTCAGGTGCACATGCACTTCAAGTCTAAGTTCTGAATGTAAATTTCCCTCCCTGAAATTTCATTATTTTACCTTTACCTCTGGTCAGGATTTTTTGTTGCTGGTTGGTTGGTTGGTTTGGGGGCTTTTTTTGTGATTATTAAATCAAAGAAGGGATGATTGGCTTTTAAATTAATTTGTGAAAGGACAATGAAAGATGCTGATGGCTACATGGATAGGAACATGTTTCTAACAGATCAAAAGAGACAGAGCACTAATAAGCAGATGCACCCTGGAAGTTTTCTTAAATGCAAGCACAACAACTGTCTCAAGACTGATTCTTGAGACAAATTACAAATACAGGTCTGCTCATCGTGCAGAGAAGAGCTCTTACTGACTCTTGATAGAAGAAAGGGAAAACAGCAAAAGCAGCCTCAGTCAGAAATTCACATTTGAAGGCAAAATACAGGAGGCTCCATTTAGTCCTTGCTCCGTCTGCAAACAAAATCATCTCAAGTCAAAACACAGGAGGAAAAACACAAGCAATTAAAGTCCTCATCTCCCATCCTCCTGTCTGATAAGGATTGTGGGAGCTATGGCTTTCATAGGAGAACATTTCTGACCCCCCCAACCGAATTCTGACTTCAGCGCTACCCAGAGCCCACAGAAAGCTTGTGCCCTCCAAGGGCCAAACTCTACTACTGCTCTTCACAGAGCAGCTCAGATAAGAAATATTCCCTGCATACAGTATCCTTTTGTACTACACAAGTGAAGCCCAACATACCACTTAAGATCAAAGAATTAGAAACTAACTAGTAAGTGAGACTCTCGAGTCACTAGACTGTCCCTTTTTGCACATTGAGTTGGGCTGGCATAGTTGGGACAGCTTTGCAACTGAAAAGCCAAGTATTTACGGCTGTATTTCTTCTTCTTCTTTCCTCCTACCCCCAATGTAATTCTAACTGATCTAGATCACCATACAACTCGAATCAATCAAACCGGCATGCTGGCTTGCAGTTTGGTTTACATTAATCTCTTTGGGTCCCTTTCCTTTTTTGGGGAAGAAGGGCTTTTTTAACTTTGAGATAAACAGTTCTCTGTCAGGAACAAAATTAGCCATCAATCCTGGCTGGCTGCACCCAAAATCCATTTTAAAAAAAACCTCCAGGATATACATGAATTTTACTTTGAACTTCCTGCTAGATTGCATTTGCACTTACTTGAGCACAAAGTTAGAGCTTCTACATCTCTCGCTCCCTGAGGGAACCAAAAATATTAGCTCTGATTAAGTATTTATTTTGCAGCAACATGAAATCTATCATGCTACAGAAATTATTCTGAATTATACCTCTTCAGCAAAGCTGCAACTTACAGCTTTTTCCTCTTACCAAGTTACACATTCAATAAAAATACAGCTGGGACAAGAAAACTGTTTTGTTTTGGCAAAGCATCAGACAGCATCTTCTGGTTTGCAAACAGATGCAGAATCTTATCTAACTGTGGGATGTTCTTGGATGTGTTACCTATTAGCGAAACTATTAAGAAGCACTGAAAGGTTCCAGCCCCTTTTACGTACTCTCAGTCAAGTCTCATTAGTTTGCACACAAAAATATAGCAGTCTTTTTCCAGCTCTCAGGGAAAAATTAATAGGAGAGTGTTAAGTCTCATGTTACTAGAACTTCATTACTTTTACATGCTATGCTGAATAATTAAACTGCACTTGTCAAATAAGTGATTTGAGAACACTTTGTGCTGTGGCGTATGTTTTTACTGTCTGTTTACCTCAATTGACAAAATGAAATCATTCACAGTCTCCCACACAACAGTGCAAACAACTGAGACCCTAAAGTCGGAGGGGAGGAGCGTTCCAAAAGGGGACTCAAAGGACACGTGTATTTAGGATGGGATTAAAGGAAGAGCACTGGATTAAAGCCATAGATGAGGAAATGGAAACAGAAGAACCAAAGCTTGTTCTGAGGATGCTGCTGAATGAGAATGACCTAGAAGTAAATCTAGGTAATTACAGAATCACAGAAAAGTTTGGGTTGGAAGGGACCTTAAAGATCATGTAGTTCCAACCCCCTGCCATGGGCAGGGACACCTTCCACTAGAGCAGGTTGCTCTAAGCCCCTGTGTCAAACCTGGCCTCGAACACTGCCAGGGATGGGGCAGCCACAGTTTCTTGGGCAGCCTGTGCCAGTGTCTCACCACCCTCACAGTAAAGAACTTCTTCCTAATATCTAATTTAAATCTACCCTCTGTCAGCTTAAAGACAATGCCCCTTCTCCTGTCATAGAATCATAGAATGGTTTGGGTTGGAAAGGACCTTAAGATCATCCAGTTCCAACCCCCCTACCATGAGCAGGGACACCTTGCACTAAACCATGTCCCCCAAAGCTCTGTCCAACCTGGCCTTGAACACCGCCAGGGATGGAGCATTCACAACTTCCTTGGGCAACCCATTCCAGTGCCTCACCACCCTCACTGTGAAGAACTTCTTCCTTATACCTAGTCTAAACTTCCCCTATTTAAGTTTGAACCCATTACCCCTTGTCCTACCACTGCAGTCCCTAATGAAGAGTCCCACCCCAGCATCCTTGTAGGCCCCCTTCAGATACTGGAAGGCTGCTCTGAGGTCTCCATGCAGCTTCTGTTCTCCAGGCTGAACAGCCCCAACTTTCTCAGCCTGTCTTCATACAGGAGGTGCTCCAGGCCCCTGGTCATCCTTGTGGCCCTCCTCTGGACTTGCTCCAGCAGCTCCATGTCCTTTTTATGTTGAGGACACCAGAACACTACATGCCCTTGTAAGAAGTCCCTCTCCATATTTCTTGTAGACCCTTTTAGGCAGTGGGAGCTGCTTTAAGGTCTTCCCGGAGCCTTCTCTTCTCCAGGCTGAACAATCCCAACTCTCTCAGCTTGTCTCCAAAGCAAAGGTGCTCCAGGCTGCCTCTGGAGTCACTTGAGCAGCTCCACATCCCTTTTGTGTTGGAGGCTCCAGAGCTGAACGCAGGACTGCAGGTGGGCTCTCACCGGAGCAGAGTAGAGCGCGAGAATCACCTCCCTCAACCTGCTGGTCACGCTCCTTTTGATGCAGCCCAGGATACGGTTGGCGTTCTGTGCCCAACCATTAATTCACCTCTTATCCATATTTTCACAGTAATGTAGGGAGGGGGGCCTTTGGCTACTGCTAGTAGAAGGGTACAGTAATCTGAAATATTCTGTAGTAAACAGGATCCCTCAGGCCTGTGTGCAGAATGGCAAAGGTAGAAAAAGTAGAGTTGCAACCCACCCCTCCACCACCTCCATAAGGCAAGGCCATTTCTGTAATGCTGAAAGATGAACAGAATTTCTGACACAGTGCACGCTGTCTTACCTGCCTCTCTTCACAGGTAGGTCTTAGGAACTCAGCCAGTTCAGTAGGAGGACCCACACATCGAAATGAAGCAGATATAGTCAAATAAACAGCTGTCTCTCCCACTGATAGGAACTGATCCGTTTGGCCAACCTGGCAATTTTTCAGAGGCAATCTTCTAAAGGTTACGCAAAACAAAACTGTCCGGCTGCAAATCCTTTCTGGAAGCAGCCAGTTATATGCTGTAGCAGCCTGCTGCTATCACAGCCACATCCAACCTCCCAGGGCTGCAGCAAACAGCAGGACCTGCTGCCCTGAACCTCATCATGATGTTCAAGCTGCACTCCATCAATGAGCACATACACACAATCTGCTATTTTTCAAATGTACTAGCCTCCAAAAGCCACATTTCCATTGAGTGGGAGAGAACATTCCCGATGCTCCTGTTCTCTCACAGCAGCAGAATTTCCCTAAATTGACACTTTCTGCAAAGTTATGTAACAGTGAGAACAGCACTCTTAACTCTCATCTGAGCAGACACTGTGAGCACAGTACAAGCACCAGGGTACTTCTTTACGCTGAACCATGCTCCAACCCAGCATGTCAAGTTAAAAATGACAAAAAAGGTATATTTACTTCTCAGAAGAGAACAGCAAGTTACCCAGGCAAAATCATGGATTCTTGTGTAGGGGTTATTAAGTAAACAAAGTGCAGGAAACAAGATTCAATAGCTTTTAAGCACAGTAAAACTGAGCTTCTAAAGCAAGTGCAGTTCTTGAGTATAAATAACCAATTTGGGACTAGCAGTGCATGGGAAACCAGCCAAAGGAACTCCCCAGACCTCCACACAACTCCTCCTTTTTGTCATCTGGAGTGCTTTCACAGCGTTGCCGGAACAGAAAGAAATCCCACAGAAGCTCTCAGTGATAATCAAAATCAATTTTTCAGGCTTCTGTACCACTGTCCACTAGAGGTGTTTCTTCTGTAGTATGAAACACTGTTTTCCTTTACATTAACTGACTTAGCCACAAGCTTTCACATGGAAGAAAACAGCAGCAATTTGATAGTTCAAACACATTTACTAATGGAGAGAGCAATTTTCTTCCATGGCACAGCCTCCTGCACTCCTTTTCAGAGCTGAAGTATCCATTAAGAGTGACTCAGTGGTACAAAAAAACGTGAGAAAAAAAGACATCCTGCAGCTTGTTTTTGAATACTCTCCTTGGTCAGTATTACAGCTATCAGGAATTTATGAAAACCATAAATATGGAATATATTTTCAGGAGAGATGGTGCATAAGAAACTTCATACTAAAAATCACAACTGCTATTGCACAGCAACCGGCCAAAAATGTTTAACTCCAGACTAACTAAAGTCTTCTCTCCTTTCTACCTCACCACAGCTGCAAATCCCTTACCTACTAGCAAGACTAACTACCCTTCTTTTTTCCCAATCTGTTTCCCTCCCTCACCTTTCTCTTTTTCCTGGATGTCCATTAAAGCAGATGTAGTCTCCATGGGCAGGGACATAGACTTACTTACCTCAGCCACCTTACTTCAGGTTATCATACACAAGGGTATTTCTCTTCTCTTCCTTCATTTCCCTATTGTTTTATTGTTCAGTCTAGTAATTTTCCCAATTCAGGTTTAGACTACCATGTGTAGACCATATGCATGCTTTAGTCCAGGGAGGGAGAGAGCAGGGATGGTCAGAGTACAGGAACGACAAGCCAAGTACCAAGTGCTCACTACTTGCTGGCAGGTAGTTTATCAGGTATTCTGGAACACAAAATCCTCTGATGTGCCTGGGCTCACCCTCAAATTACCCCGGATAGTTATACAGAAGAGCTTTTTCACGGGTCTTTCAACAGAGCTGGAATTACGTGAAAAACTCTCCTGAATAATATTTTATGCACACATACCGCCAGCACAACTCTAAGCTATTCCTCCTGTCACGCTACCGTGGAGTTCCATTGTACAGTCTTGTAACAGAGGCTATGCTACGTAAGTGCAGTAAGGATGACAAATCTGAGCTTGAGTTGATGGCTTTTTCCATTTGCAAGATTTTGTGCTATAATTCCTGATTAATTTGGGATGTGGAAATTAATGAGCTTATCAAAGTAACAGAAAGAAGTGAGAGCTATTCTTGTTCAAAACAGTGTTTTGTGTTTCTTCTCGTGTGAAATTACTTTGATGATCAACCATTTTTTTTTCATGTCTTTTCTATTAAAAGGATCTGTTGCCTCTTACCCAGTAAAACAAGGATGCACTTCCCTGTGGCTGATGAGAACTGGAAGACAAGTGTCCTCCACTGTCTCTCAGCATCCCTGAACAAACATACAAGTTATTTCCAGTTTTGGGGAAAACAGATTATTTTATATTAGGAATTCTATTTATCTGCTTAAAATGTACCCTGCCCTTTCTACTCATATGGATAAAAAGATTGGCTATAGAAGATCCTATGGTAAAGATGACTGCATTATGGCCACTGAGTAACTGAAGAAACTTCCAGATTCATCCAGGACTTCAGTTATATCCCAGAAGTGATTCAATAAACATCACAGACACATCATGACTTTTCAGCGAATTCAATACAAATGGCAAGCTACTAAGTATATCAGGTAGGGGGGTTGGAACTAGATGATCTTAAGGTCCTTTCCAACCCTAACTATTCTATGATTCTATGATTCTATAAATATTAGAAGATCATGTAGAAAGATGTGTCCACGGACCGATCAGACAAGAGCAGAAATTGGCTCAGTCCTAGTACATACGACTGCAGCACAAAAAGCCTGCAAACTCAGCAGCACTGTACTCACCACCATGCTTCTTCAAGGACCTGCTCAAAGACTTTTCACCCTTTCACCACTGAAACAAGAGTGACCTGCTCCAGCTCTGATTTTGGAAATCCTGTGGCTGCCTCTACCACATAAGAGCCTTTGTTGGTGGACATGTGGATTTAAAAGGCCTGAAGGAACTCTGATGATAATCTGGTCTGACTTCCTGCCTGGCACAGGCAATAATAACTCACGCAGCAATTTCTTCACAAAGCACAAGAACTTGTAGCTCTACTAGAAGATATTTCAGAAGGAGATCTAATCTTGATTTAATTACTCCAAGTGATCTACCACATTCCTTTCTAAGCATTTCCAATGGTTAATTACACCTATGGTATCGTATTTCCAACCTGAACTCCTCTTGCTTATCTAGCTGTGTTTTTGTCTGTTGGAGCCCTATCCTATATCCTACATAGATATTTTTAGATACTAACCACATCACACCTCAAAATTCTCTTACCTGAGATAAATAGTCTGCCTGTTTGGCAAATCAAAACAGGGATTCCTGAATCCAACGCAGAGCAGCTGTGGTGGTATTACAGATAGCTTTTGACTATAGAGACTAAAAGAGAAAAGCCAATTTAAGCGAACTAAGCATCTTTAACAAGCTTTTCCAGCTTTCATAGCAGTAACCCATTTGTAAGACCTGGAAATTTAGGATAAATAGCACCACCATCTGCGGAGTTTCACTTTCAACTTAACTGATAAATTCCAGCTCAAACTGGATCAGTAGTTACTAAATACTATAGTTGAAGAAATAGATGGCGGATGGCAGGTGGCTTTCTAGTACTCCTATGTCAAAATCACATAAAAATCCTGCTAACAGAATGACCCAGGCAGGCACTGCCAAGGCAGAAATCCAGGAGTGAGCAATCTGTACCCAAAAATACTTCCAGTTGTGACTCTGGGAAACAAAATGAGTAAAATTCCACTACTGCTGTCGTGCCATATTACTTAGACATTTATATTACTGTAGCATTCAGTAGGCTCCACATAAGGCTCTCTTGTGTTAGGTGATCAACTACAAACAGAGCAAGCTTAATTCATTTTTGCAACGTTTGCTCAGTTCTTGTACGGCTGAATCCTGGTAAGAAGACAGAAGGAGGACTTGTGTCCTCCCTGAATCACGGACGCTGATGAGATCAGTGTACAAAGATTGCTCAGAACTAGAATTTCTTCTGGCATTTACTAATCCTGTACTACTCGTGATTCTCCACACATTATGAAGTTCCTTAGCTTCCTTAGCCCTATGCCAGAAGGGCTTTCAGTCCTTCACAGTGATTTGGTGCAGAACAGCAGCATCTTGCTGTCTCAGAGATATAATTATATATGCACACACCTTCGTAACTGCAAATACTTGCACATGCTCTCCATGTACTAATACAACGCAAGAACTGCAAAGCTCGATTGTCTGCTACTTACAACATCACTTTAAAATTTTCCAAAACAAAGCAAAAAACCAAAAGAATCAGTGCTATGACACCTCATTACTTTTTCACAACACTTCTGTTTTTCCATTAATATTTCACATTTCTACTCACTTGTGGTTTCAAAAGGCTTACATTTTGCATAGCTTAACTGATTTCCTTCTTAGCCTCCCTCTTCCCTATTGCAAGGATGCCCATCTGCAAATAAGGAACACAGTTTATGTAGATGTATTGACTTTTACTGGTTTTAGATGTCAGCAGGTTTAAAAAAACATTCCTTTTAATCACACTTCCATTTGGAAGGCGTTTGACTAGAAATAGGCGCAGGAAATGCAGCTAACAACGCTGCAAGCTTTTACTTGAACCACTGATAAAAACCGAAACAGGCTAATACGGGAGGAAAGGAAAACAGTAACCAGCAACACTTCCTTTCCTTGGTATCCTGTGGATGGCTATTAAAATTGAAACTATCACCTGTGACCAAAAACTAATTATGCATTTTTGTAATGCTCTGAACAGGTTCATCCTGCAGCTGCCTGTCAGAACAACTTGCTGTCATACACCTGGTTATGCTATTTGACATAGCTGCTTCATTTTCTAGATAGCACAGCACAGGAATGTCAGCATCGTCACTAGCAATGAAAGAAATAAAGAGATAAAATTGCCCTTTTTAACACCCCTTGCTGTTGATAACGTATTGAAAGACCTACTTCTGCCTTTTGCTTATCTAGGAGATGCACAGAGAATCCATTTCCACAATGCAGCCCAAATCATGCTATATAGGAGAGGGAATACTTCTAGAAGAGTTCACGCTTCCTCTAGAGGTACATTAATTTGACTATGTAACTCATAAACTCCCACCACCATATGTCAAAACCCCCAAATTTGCTACAATGCTACTTATTTTATCGGCATATACTCAAGTATTTAATTTTCAAACTGTAAAAAAGGTCTCCTTACAAGTGAAGATTTTAATTGACTGAGTAGTAAAAACTAGTCTGCTGAAAAATAAGTACCTGTAAATTTCTCATAGTGAAAAAGAAGTTTCCAAACCTATGTAGCTATCTTATTTTGATTAAAAGACCAAATAGTGGCTTAACAACAACAAAAAATAGTCAAATGTTGTTACACTCATTCTGCGATACTGTCTCCATTCCACAGACCCATGCTCTGTTTAGGATCTACTCTGAAACATTGAGCATATTTGTTAAAAGTTTCTTGCAATTAACTTGAATAGCGTACTAAAGTGGAACAAAACATTCTTACCTTAATAGAGCTTCATTTTCTGTTCTTTCACTGAAAAGAGTAAAGAAATCTGTATTAAAGATCCGTTTGGTAAAAAGTACTTTCTGAAGTTATTATTTTAGTTTCACTTCGATTAACACCAAAACTATGGGGTTCTATTCAGATAACTGAAATAAATTTCCATTAATTTGGAGAGATAATCACTCTCAGCACTCCCAGGTGAAGGCCTTTATTTATTTACTATCTTAACCAGCTCTTCTGAAAAATCATTTCAAATGCTTTGGAAATATCAATACAAACAACTGATCTAGTCAATTCAGCACCTAAACAGTAGAGTTTATAGGTTTATTTTCACTGCAAGCAGTATTTTATGACTGGTATTTGTATTGCTATTGTTTTTTATTGGACACTTGATAGTTGCTATTATAAGATGGACTTGCACTGCAATATGCTTATTCAAAGAGCTTCCCAGCCTTTTTTTTTTAAAGCAGCTATTTTCTGCTCAATCCCGAAACAGGTAGGGTCAGCCTGTACAAGAATGAAAGCATCAAGCCATTTCATTAAACATCTGCTTCAACTAAGCCATTCTAAATGGCACATTTGCCAACAGCTTACCAACATCCACCACAAAACCCAGAAAACAAAAATGCTTTAAGACTATCCGGAAAAAGTTCCAGCACGACTCAGAACAATCAATGAATTCTGAGGCCATAGCAAATCTTAATTAACCTTTCATTTCATTATGACTTTTGTTCAGTCCTTTACAACCAAGAACTATCTGCAGGCATCAGCATTATAACTGGGAATTGGATTCTAGTAACTCTGAACTAAATTGGTATTTTTTGCCACTAATATATGCAAGAACAGAATCACACTTTATCTTATTTCATTTTCTAAATTAGCATAATACACAGCATGAAATAGAAAACAAAATGCCAAGTGTAATAAAATCTGACAATTATTAGTGGTATTTGTTGAAAAGCAGAGAAATCATGCTGTCACAGGCAAAACATCTCAGCCTCTAGCACTTTCTGTACACTTCATTAGCCATCAGTCAGTATAGTTAGAAATTTATAGATGAAGGGAAAACAAGGAGAGACCTTGTTCATCTTTGCCAAGGAAGAATTCAAAGCTTGCCCTCAAAGCATGTGATCAATGCGACGGCTGAAGAAATGAATTCTCTGGTTTACAGTGAAAATACTGTGTTTTGGGGGGGCAGAGGGGTTAATAACAGACTCTTCTAGGAATGGCTGTCAATCTGTTGATCTGAGGGAATTGACAAGTGAACAGTAGAAGTGCCTTTGCCCTTAGAGTATGTTCACCTGTTATTTTATGACAGATCTATGAAATGAGCCTATTTCAGAACTGGAACAGGTAAGCTTAAAAAGAAACATTCCTGCAGTGCAGAAATTCATTAGATTAACCATCCATTTTGAGAAAAGGCATGAGATCTCATTTTTATGAATCAGCTCATCAGAGCTGACATTTGCAGTGTCCAATTTCCCACAGCTGAGTAGATGCATATATGTACCTTTAAAGGAAGAGGAATAACTAAGGTCATTTCATTACTTATTGAAATATATCTCACCTCTTCATGCCCCATGGTGGGCATCAAAAAAGACTGTTGTGATTTAGACACAGCTGATAAATCATCACCACACAGCCCCCTCACATTCCCCCTTCCCCAGGCCGGTATGGGGAGGAGAATCACAAGAATGTAAACCCCATGTGTTGAGATAAGAAGAGTCCAGTAACTGAAGTATAATATAAAACTACTATTAGTACTAATAATAGAAGTAACAAGGGGAGAGAATATAAAACTAAAAGGGGAAAGGAAAAAAAAACAGTAACAGCAGTGATGCACAGTACAAGTACAATTGCTCAGTACCTGCTGGCCGATACCCAGCCCGACCCGAGCAGTGATCTGCCCTTCCAGGTGACTCCCCCCAGTTTCTATACTGAGCATGATGTGCTGTGGTATGGAATACCCCTTTGCTTAGTTTGGGTCTGGTGTCCTGTCTCTGCTTCCTCCCGGCTTCTTGTGCCCCTCCTCACTGCCAGAGTATGAGAGACTGAAAAATCCTTGGTCAGGGTAAGTGCTGCTGAGCAACAACTGAAACATCAGTGTGTTATCAGCATTGTTCTCTCACTAAAGTTGAAAACACAGCATTGCACCAGCTACTAGGGAGGAGAAAAACAACTGCTATAGCCGAAACCAGGATTTACTCATAGATTTGATTTTCTACACCTCCTGATAATCAGCTTCTAAAACACGCATCAGCCTCAAGATTACCTCACATTTACCCTTTGTCTGGCTTCAGGTGTAGGTCACCCATGAGAGGTAACTTCAGAAAGGTTTTGCAGGCAGGAATCAAGGGACAGAACCAGTAGGTATTGTATCATTGGAGGCTATGCAGGGTTTCAATAGGATTGAGTGGGAGATTTATTACAGCATGAACCAAATCCTTCCTACTTTTCTCATGTAAAACACACACTGAAGCTAACCAGAGTGCAGCTGAGGACGTATTATGTCTCTGATTCCTTATTACTCACCTGTCCCAATACTACAGCAGTCCACAGCATAAAGTTTATGGGACCAGAATGCTTCTTTGTGGAAGGGAAAGGAATATCTTACAGGATAGTCTGTTTTAACCACAAAGCAGGTACAGAGGCAAGTCTGAAGAAGACTAAAAGTCATTCTGGACTTGTGACAAGATCCACAGCTTTTGAAGCGAAGTATTTCTATGCTAGAAACACTCACAGCACAGGCTGCTTTGAAGCATATTTAACTCATCCTACGTACTTTTAAAAGAAGAATGAAAGCTGACTTTGGCAGGGTTTATGACTCCCAGAAAAAAAACAAACCCTGGCATGCTTAAAGACTTTGCATAAGTTTTCTTTATCTGATCTAGGTGTTGATAACAGGACAAGCTACAATGAGGGCCATGAGTATCTCCCATCGTATACTCCCACAGGCCCTGCTGCCTGCCCAGCTTGATGGACTCAGTAGTCCATGTCTGAGGGCCATGTCCTAAAGAAAGATGGACCATTATTGTCCTCCATCAGGTAGCAGGAAACTTCTATCTTCAGATGATCTGGCTTCTATCCAAGTGGAGATAACCTCCCAAAACCACACTGTGTAAGTGAGGCTCCAAGCATCACTTGCAAGAGTTTCACATGGGCTCTTTGCTTTCACAGGGAAATATTTCCTGTTAACTGCCTGCATTGCTTTCATGCTTAATGACCTCCTTGCTTAGATGGAGGGGATGATTACCAAAAAGGCAATTGCACTTCATTGCAATATTCAGATGTGTCATTCTTCTAAGCATATGCTTCTTTACGTAAAAACTATACTTGGTGCCAGCTGCCAAATGTGTTAACTTTGTATGCGCTCTGGAGGGGTTCTAGCAGACTGTCTCAAAAGCACGTCAGCATAATTAAGTTAAACAAAGCAGACAACTGTCCACACTCAGTGACAAAAGACTCCGTAATTTCAACAAACTGTTTACCATAATCCTTCCAATTCAGATACAAAAAAAAAATAATTATACGTATTTTTGCAAGCTCCACCTTTTTCAGAACAACTCCTTATTAACTGGTTTTGTAAATACTAATACTAAAAAAACCCTACTGATAGAGATTGTTTTAACAATGTACTTTGCTACTGAAGCTGTTCATGAGTCTTCTTAAAGAAGAC
>NW_009916776.1:22381-28670 GCF_000696875.1 Nestor notabilis | reverse complement strand
CAGGAAGCTCCCACAGTGGCGCCAGCTGATCCGCAGAAAACTAATACTGCCAAATTGATCAGATAGCAGAATAGATGTAGATGAAAACCTCTTCCTATACCAGACTCAGAAAATTCTCGACTGCATGGAGTTGTACACATAAAAGCATTCCTTTTTGTTTCAGTCATTATTATTTCATCTTTTCTGTTTATGCTGTTTAGCAGGCATTGTAAAGCTGAAGATACAGCAACATATCTTGCCATAACCAAAACATGGGTTTGAGCCCTGTAATAAATACAACCAATAAGCTGAAACAAGTTATTTCCAAATGATTCAGCACTTATCCAGCAAACAGTAGGAGAAAAGGCATCCAGGTGCACTTCACAAAATTTAGATATAAATCACATATTCTACCTATGTCTTTGAACAGATATCGTAGTATGGATAAGGGCACTGCTTTTCTTCTTGTACATACATGATTATCCAACAAAATCCCATTCATCCTATTGAAAATTACTTCTAGGTTCCTGAAGCCCATCACAAACATCTTCATTTAGAAAGAAACAAGTAGGAGGAAAATTCTTTGAAGTTACCAAAAGATGCAAATCTATTCAGGCTTCTAGACAGGTTCACCATAACTCTGGAATTTCTTTCAATTTACTTTTGTAGTAAAACACAGGATGCCCTGATGTTTAGAGGTTCACAAGGAGACTGACTAAGCAAAGCAACTACAATTTCCTTTTTCACAAAAGATCACAGAAAGCCAACCAGGCCTGGAAAAGTCACCGAGTTCTCATTCCATCAGAGCCAAGACGGGAAAAAGAAAGGGGTGGGGAACCAAGAATTCTGACCAGGAAACAAATCCACTCCTAAAGCCACTCCAGTAAGTGTGGCTTTCAGTTCTGCTGTTTAGCAGCTCTCACTAAGAATTAAAATGTGCAACAGTGAGGGGAGGGGGGAAAATAGGAAAAAAACCCACACCAAAAAAACACCAACAGGGAAAATCTCACTGACCTCCCACAGCAAAGCTTTTCCTCAATACGCAAGGAACTCTGCTGGCATAGAAACATAATTGAATTCTTCCTGCCCCACCAGTCTTGACTCAAGGCCATTTGATTTCACAGTTCCAGCACTTGTAGTAGTTAGCAGATTGTGCTATGCACTTTGTAAAGTAAAAAGCCATGACTGCAGCATGCCAAAGTCTCATCTGTGACAGGCATTTTCATTCCTGAAACTCTGCACAGCATGCCTTGGATTGTTTGGTGCTTCCTTAGCCAGACCCCTCTGTGCGGGTGTGGAGAGGCAGCAGATAGGCCTGTGTGCTCAGTCTAAACTCTGGGACCTACAGATGCATCCCGAGAATGTTTACTACCAGTACAATGCTAATCATAATTACCATGCTGGTATACGTTCTCTGCAGGATAAAAAGGCTAGAAGACAGCCCATGTTTAGATTGGACACCAATGACAAGTTCATAGCCAGAAGGTAGAAAACACATACAATAGTTCCATTTAGAGCATATGTACAGATTAAAAATTAACTGTCATTGCCAAAAAACTGCAAATAACCCCACCCACAGCTATACAGGTGACTCCCAATTGCAAGAGGAATATGTGGTCCGTGTTCTGCTGCCCCATCAGCACAATCAGTCACAGAACCACTGTCTTACATCTATCCTTCCCCCCAGGGAAGTGCTGAGGCACATTCCTCTTCGTTCACCCACCATTTATTATTGCTCTTGGTGACTGGCTGACACAGAAATCATAAAGCTCCATGAATTTTTGGAAGCTACTCCTCCTCCTGGGTCTAAGAAGTCCTAAATTTCAGCCAGGTAGCTTGACCCAACTGTTCAGGGGTAGAATAATGAGGAAACAAAAATCACCACTGCTACTGCTGTATGTCGAGACCGTCCTAAAGAGCTTAAACCTTACAGCTGCTTTAGTGAAAATGCTACAAATACAATGTCCAGAAGCTATTACCCTCTCCTGTAAATGGCAAGTCCAGAGACAGTAATGTCTATAGTCCCTTTTTTGCCAGCATTCACGTTACAATTCTCTATTTAAATGAAGAATTAACAAGATTAAAACATACTTTGTATGTTTTACTACTACTTTTGATTAAAGTATATCTTATTTACATTATAAATGCTAATGACACTATTTTCCTTGACTTAAAAAAGGACAAAAATAAACTAATTTACTTTTAAAATAAAAACTGTACCAAAAATAATTGTTTCAAATCCTCAAACTTATTTTTCTACTCTTTTAAAAAAAATACATTATTTGTGCCATTAAAAGGAAAAGCCAATGTATTACTGTAAGGTAGGGACTCTTGGAATTCAAGAGAACTAAGCAGATCTCAGAAAAGGGCAGCTATTCTCTCTGTGCATAACATAAGCATATGCACTAAACCCAGTTATTTTCTCCCTTTGAAAGGTATTTAAGGATGTCATCTCTGTAGCCCAGTGCCACTGACAGTTTGAAAACCTTGCCTAGGATCAAAAACCCAATTACAAAAGGCATCAGGATGTTGAAAATAAGCCTTCACACCTGTTTCTGAACTATCAGTGTTCATCACTTTTCTGAATTATTGCCCAAAATTTCACGAAAAAATAATAATAGTCAAATCTGAGGGGAACCTTCAAGCTTTCAATGCAATACATGAAGGTGGTGAAATGGAATGTGTTGGGTACTCGGAGGTATTAGCCCCACATGTGTTTAACCATATACTGCAGTTATTAGTGGAAGTCACCACTTCTGAGATTGTTGGTGCAAACAGCACTCTGGAATTTTCTCCTCTGTTCCTCCAGCTTACTGAAGAGGCACCTAGAGAGCAGACAAACCAAGACAGCCAAAACTTCATCCTTAGATTCACACTGGTTTACAGGAGATGCTTGATTTTTATCCTTGTTCACACATCTGAGGAAGCATAAACTACAGCAGAGATAAGATCTGGACTTTCAAAACTTGTATCAGAAATCAGAAACCTTGTATCACATACCTTTCTGCCTATAATCACACCACTGACATGAGAACAACTGTCTTAATTGTTGATTGGTTGTCTCGATCGCCCCTAGTCTGTCTTTGAAGGGATGGCAGAATTAAAAAGGCTAGTATCTTCAAGAAAGAATGTCCAATGAATATTGCTGCACAGTATCCCCAGCCAGCAAATGTCATCATCAAGTCCTGGAATAAAACACGACAGACTTCTGTTACCTTTTCCAGGATGCCAGTCCCAACCCAACACATCCCAGAGTTTAAAGCCTGGCTGCCTCCAACTCATGAAGCTGGTAAGTCCATCCAAAATTAAAGCAAGAAAGTTCTATGAAAGTAGAAGTTTAATGCATGCATCGAAGGGGGAAAAAAATACAGTGAATTAGTCTGTTGTACGTTAACTGCTTTATCTTTCATTTTAAGCTTATTTTTGTTACATTTTTTTCTTCTGTTTTTTCTCTACCTGTGTGACACATGCCTTCATTTAAGTCCCATGTGTAGCACATGCCCCAGCAAAATGTCCCAGTGCAGTCCAGAACTGTGACACTGTATGATTTGTGAAAGGAATATGTCCTTAAGCTCTGCATACATTTTGAAAGCTATGAAAAATTGCATAAGAATAAATAAAATGGAAATTGCCAACTCAATGTCAGTGAAAGCAAGCTTAGAGAGTAATTTCTTCTTATTTATGGTACAGTAAAGATTTTAAGGATCATTGTACAACAACACTGTATAATCATCAGGCCAGCAATTCTGCTGGGAAATGTTTTTCAAATGGCAGTTTTGGTTGCTAATGTAAGAAACAGACAATGAAACAGAAACAGGTATTTCTCAGAAGGGCTTTGGAAAATGTCTCCCAGTATATACAGCACATATAAATCTTCAGTGAAACACAGTTTAAGTAATGTCTGCAGCTGCCTAACTTCTCTTCCTCATTTGTGGAGGGGTGGTGGTAAACACTGCTAGTGACAATGGCATCATTTGCTACTGATAACCAACTATGACTAAATTCTAAATATTGTTGAATCAATATCTTCTGGCTAAGCTAACAGGATAAAAGCTTTAAGACATGATATTTGCTTTATTTTCTGCAGCTAAAGTCAAGCATGCTGAAATTCCAGGTTTTTTTTGAGAGGTGGAATTGGGCTGAACTCCGATTAAGAGACAAACTGGAAGACTCAGACATTTGTTTAGTAACTATGTAGTAATGTATCAAAGCCAATGTGTTGCAATTGCCTTTTATGTTTATTTCTACAAAAGGAGATCAGAAAAAGAATAAAAATCTATCAAAGTAATCAAAACTGCAGTCATGCACGCTGGAAACTTCTAAATACACAACTAGCAGGAAAGGGTAAAGCGGTATTTTCCCCATTTTGGATGTTCCATAAAAAAGGGCTTCATTTACATTTCTATATTATTAGGAAGACAGTGGTACTCGCTTGCTTTCTCCCCCCAGTATATCACAGATAATACTCAGCTGCCAGGTTTATGAGGTATTTGCAGTTGTAACTCAACAGACAAACCCTTTGTTACAAACAGAGAACAAATAATGGGGATTTACAAAGCTGTAATTATACTGCGAGGGTTTATGCAGAAAGCTATGTTAAAAGCAATACTATAACAAAATACCTATTTTTTAAATTCCTCTGAGCATTATCACCACATACACTAAGGACCCTTTGGGAATATTACCGTAAAAGGGATTTTAACTGCATGTCATCCCTAAAGGATGCTTGCAGTCTCTGCCAAGCTCTCCTACACAGACTGATGTTGGTAACATATACCTGTTTTACAGTTAGCAAATGATGATAAATGAGCAGAGCAAACTTTTAGCCCACAGCAATAAACCACACTAAAGGTAGATGTACTCCAGCAACCGGGCAAAGCATGTCAGCTGCTGCAAGTCTTGGCAATGAAACAGGAGCAGAGACCAAGAGGTGGTACCTGCAGCCCCCACCAGCTCACACCGGGAAGCTGCACAGTTGCGTGATAATCATGAGCAGAACAGCTGACCTATAAGCCCACTCTGGCTACACATCAGGCCACCAGCACATGGATGACAATGCATCAGCTGAGTAACACACCACCAGGGACAAAACCGTGTTCTTGTCTTTGAACTGGTCCATCCAAAGGGACCTTGTGTGGTTCAGTTGATGTGCTGGAGGGAAAGGATGCCATCCAGAGAGACCCTGACACGCTTGAAATGTGGGCCAGTGAAAACCTCATGAAGTTCAAAAAGGCCGAGCACAAGGTCCCACATATGGGTCTGGGCAATCCCAAGCACAACTACAGGCTGGGCAGAGAATGGATTGAGAGCAGCCCTGAGGAGAAGGACTGGGGGTGTTGGGTGATGAGCTCAACGTGACCCAGCAGTGTGTGCTTGCAACCCATTCTGTGATTCTATGATTCTGAGAAAGGCACCTGGACACACAGGAATAAGATGCCATGGCCCATGGTGGATGCAGCCTGTATTTTGGACCACCTGTTTCACCAGAAGCCTCCTAAGGACAGGCACTCCCTGCACACTAGAGACCTGCGGCTGACTCTATGGCTTTCCCCACTGGACCCATACCAGCTACAGCGGTGTCTGAGGGATGCTCTGAAGCAAACTGCCAGCCAGCTTGTCCCAAGACTAGAGAAACAGAAAAACGAAGTCAAGCACCCCAATGTCTAAATGAAACAGGATGTTCGGTTTCACTTCAACATATTTCATGAACAGAACATAGCTGAGAAGTTATTTTCAATATGGTGCACATTCTTCACTGAGCTATCGATGGCTACCACAATTTCTGCTCTTGTTAAGTCAGGAAGATTTATGCATCTTCTCACAATGAAACACTGAGCTGGGAATCACAAAAAAAAGTCAAAACATTTTGTATGACGTTATCCGGAGATTCTTTTGATTCTACTGGCTTATTACACAAAAATGGAAGAATCTGACAGTTATTCAAGAAACTATATTGAATAAACCTGACATTTCTTTCCAAACCTCTTCTCTAAGCTCAGTGATTCATTATCGTAGTTTAAATTTTGTACATAATTAATTATCAGTGGGCAGTAGGATGCAGCGTATAATTGTGGATTTTTAAGGTTACCCTTGAACGCACCAGAACAGTTGCTAGCAGTATATATGACAAAAAATCGACTAGTTTATTATTAATTGCTTTGATGGAGACAGGCACTACAGTTAATTACATGGTCAAGAGAAACCCAGATCCAGTGCCACAGATGTCAATACCATGAGTAATATGTCTCCCATGTAGAACCTTTTTCTAATATATTAATTACAATGTTTTGAGCTCTGGCACAGACCCCTG
>NW_009916776.1:7420-22350 GCF_000696875.1 Nestor notabilis | reverse complement strand
AGGAATGCGGTGTGGCACGAATGTGCAGGCAGAAATACAGTGGTATGAGGCACATGCAGCAAACCCATGGCACAAGGGGGCTGACTGGTCCGGATTTGACATGAGGGAGGAATGGGTAGCCTCACTATCCCTCCATGTTTTGGCACCACAGAGCTGGAGCCAAAAGGAGATGCTCAAAGCCCGCTGGTAGAGGAGAGGGGCAGAGAAGCTATCAGGCGAGAATACAGGGGAGAGGCAGAGGTTCATAGTCTTCCAGCCTGATCACTATTATTCCATATCCACAGGGGATATTAAACACAAAATACCCTACTTTCTCTTTTCTCTGATTTGTTCAGAAAAGGTTTTCAAACTTGTTTAGCTTCATTATAAGGAAGGAATTATCCAGAATGTATCAAGAGTAAAATATGACACAGTAACTGAATATTGCAGCTAAGCTACAATGGAGAAAATCTGCATTTTTTAATTTCAGAAAAACAGAAGAACTTTTGTTTCATATAATATTTCAACATTGTTTGGTCTGGTTTGGGGTTTTTTTTTTCAGGATCAATCTACAATTTGGGATCAGTCATATGGACTATGTAATGGAAAAACCCTATAACTTATCTGAATCATTATTTTATTTTCTTCTCTCATGGTTCCAACTGTTCATTGTTAATTAGATCCAGCCATAACATCTCATTCTGCAAAAGGCATATTCTGCTTTGATCAAAATCTTGGACAGCACCTTTAACAACTTGGACAGAATATTCTGGGGTCTCCTCACCGACAAAGAATCAAAACAATTAACTATGAACAAGTCTTCCACAAAGACTGACAGTCACCAGGTTATTCTGATGAACATCTGCCTGTTTCATGAACTATTTTCAATTTCTTTGCATTTTTTTACCTGGTTTCTTTGCTTAAAACAAGGCCAAACTGTAAACCTGTCCTGCAGGATGCATCCATGACGAACTCCTAAATAACCTTTTAATTTCTCATTTTATGCTATGCTGAAAAGTGATGTTGTAAACACAAAAGATGACTGTGATAGTCTCACCTATTTGAAATCAGATCTTTTTATTTAGGATGTTCGTGTTTTCCCCATTGTTTTGGCAGTGAAGAGAAACAGCTGGTGTTTGGAAATGAAACACACCAACAAGCTCATGCTTACGATCTTCATAGAAGTATTTTGTTGATTGACTCAGATTATCCTCAGATGTATTTACTGATAAAAAAGTTCTGAAAAATGTCTCCTTGACAGGTATAAACACAGCACTCTGCTTTTTCCCATCAATACAGAAATTGTCCTTCAGTGGCACCTTTGATTTTGGTAATGCTGTTTTGGGAACCCGTGCAGTTTTACCTCTTGTCCTGACATGGACAGTGGGATTGACGCACCCTCAGCAAGTTTGCCAACAACACCAAGCTGTGTGGTGCAGTTGGCACGCTGGATGGAAGGGATGCCATCCAGAGGGACCTGGACACGCTTGAGAGGTGGGCAACGCCAACCTCATAAAGTTCAACAAGGCCAAGTGCAAGGTCCTGCACCTGGGTTGTCCGAGAGAGCTGGGCTTGTTCAGCCTGGAAAAGAGCAGGCTCCAGGGAAACCTTAGAGCAGCCTTCCAATACCTAAAGGGGGCCTAAAGAAAGCTGGAGAGGGACTTTTTACAAGGGCATGTAGTGACAGGACAAGGGGGAATGGCTTTAAACTGAAAGAAGGTAAATTTAGATGAGACACAGGGAAGAAATTCTTTACTGTGAGAATGATAAGGCTCTGGCACAGGGTGCCCAGAGGAGCTGTGAATGCCCCATCCCTGGCAATGTTCAAGGCCAGGTTGGACTGGGCTTTGAACAACCTGCTCTAGTGGAAGGTGTCCCTGCCCGTGGTAGGGGGTTGGAACTGGATGATCTTTAATCCCCCTTCTAACATGAGCCACTCTATGATTCTGTGAAATAGCCACTAAAAGAGTCAGTGTTGTATAGATTGTAAAGAGAAAATTAGAGAGGATCCTGTTATCCATCTCGCATTGTCTAGAGTTTAGGAAACCAAGATCATAAAAGCTTATAGCTATGTAACCATACATATCGTCTGCCTGACAGCAGTGTAAAAACTAGCAAAATCTAACACAGTAACTAGCCATCCATTACTCCTGCTTGCCTTCCTGTTGCAAGAATACAGGCAATAATGCAATTGTTTTATAATAAACTACATTTTAAAAGAAATTATAATATCATCACATTATTTAATTACAGATAGATGTAATATTGTTTGTTTGTTTGTTTTAATCTTCTAACTTTTTCAAGTAATGAAAAGCTTGCAATCACAGACTGAAATCTCATAAGCTCCATTTGCACATAAGGGCAGTGATTTTGGATGTCTGGGCATTTCACTTACAAACAGATTTTTTTTTAATGGAACCTTATTTCCAGTAAGAACTGAATACTGTATTTCAGATGTTTTAGGTTATGCACTCTAAAATGGCCTTATGCCAAATTCATGAGTCACTTTTGGAAATTTAAGATCCTGTATCTAGTAACAAAAACCAGCAAAAAAAAAAAAATAAAAAAAAATTCCTTAACTATTATCAGAGTAGCACCATAATTTGGAGGAAATTAAAATCCCAATTTGGTTGGGTTTTATCCTAAAACAAAACACCTCAGCAAAGAATTTCAACTGACAAGTTAAAGGGAAAAAACCAAACACAAAAATAAGCCTCTTTCTTACATGGGGGGGTGGGAGGGGGAATCGTACTGTAGGTTTCTCACAAATTAAATGACTGCAGCCTCTGTTTTAGAAGAAAAATCAAAACAGTGGTAACAGAAGCTTGTCTACTTTTATTGATATGGTGGTATTTATGCCGCATCATCCCTTGTCAAGCACTGTGCCTCTAGGAGTTTAAACCAAACATATATTTCTACCACTGAATATAAGCGCCAAAAAGGGTCAAAATCCCAAATCTACCCAGCAAAACTATCATAAGTAGCAGTTTTTCCTGCTTGAAAAATTGCCATTTCAAAGCTCAGGTTCTGCTTCGCCCTGAATTTACATACAATTGCTTCTTTTGCACAGCACAAAATACTGCATTCATGTGAAAAGACACTGAAAAGCAAAGACTAGTGGGACAGCATCCTGCTTCCTTTTTGTGCAACTTTTATATTCATAATTCCTAGCAAGTTCTATAAAGTAACTGACAGACATAGACTTTTGGGGAAAAAGAAACCCTTGACATTGTGTTGGTTTAATGCTACAGCACCAAAGACAGCAGCTCTATATGCCAGCACAGCAGGAAAAAAACTCAATTGCTTTTAATAGACAAGCGTTTAGTGCAACTAGCATAATCTGCAGTGACATTTTCCCATGTCTATTATGTAAGCTGAAAGCTAAACTTTTGCTTTTATACAGCATATTGCCTATCTCCAACACAGTGCCTTATCAGCTTTCTCTCCATTTTTAAGATATTTTAGTAGCAGAAGAAGGGCGAGCTTATCAGATCTTTGAGATTCCTTCTAGAACTCCTGTTTTCTTCTGTTCTGTGTTTATAGTCATGCAGACAACAATTCAGACAGGCTTCAATAGGAAATGCTATTTCTTTAGTTATCATCATGCATATTCTATGCCTAACAACATCTCTGAAAAGTTTCATTCTCCACAGAAAATTATTTAAAAGGTAAAGAATAACCCAGGAAATTTCACAAAGAAAAACTGGGATTTCAAAAATCAAGGACAGTCAATCCATTTTACCAGCATCATTCCCTAATGCCGCTTTTTCTAAATTTCAGGGGAAAGATGAAAAAGCAAGGAAATGGGGAGTTAGAGACATCATCGTTTTTATATCCCAGGCACCATACAGAATGTGAGAATATCTACGTTCATGGCAACAATTATCCTTGAAAAGATGCTCAAAATAGCATTCAGCAGCAGTTAGAGATTGAGAACTGCCCACAAAAAGGGCAAAACAGATAATGACAGGCTTGCTCTGGTAAACCATCAGTTTATAACTCCAAGATACTTACATTAATAGTTAATTCTTTCCCAGACTTTCTGTCCATCTATCTACTGTTAGTTGCCTCACTGCTGCCACTGAGTAATGCTGATATCTTAATCCTAACCCTTTCAAGATGGGCAGCTCCAATAGACTATCTTGTTTTTAATGTACTTTAATAGACAAATAAAGCTCTTTAAGTGCTAATAAGTCTGCATATTTAGGATTCAGTACTCAAAGAAGCAACTGATTAAAATCTAGTGATTTCGCAAGACAAGTTCATAAGGGCTATAAATACAGCACATAGCATCAAAAGACCTCATCAGCCAGACATCTGAGTATCAGAAGGAGATGCAAGGCCTAAAAAAAAATAAACCAAACCTTCAAAAACAACATACCAAATTGATTAGGCAACACTGGAAGAATGAGTCTTACAGGAGACATTTTATTGTGTATATATGCCAAACATGTTTATGATTTCTCTTAAAAGACCTATCTTGCGTTACCCTGATAGTACCAGATAGCTTGTGTCATGCCTGCCTTCCCACACTGTGTATCCACAATAAACAATGCTGCCTGCATTAGACAGATGTCCCTTCCAGGAACATACCACCTCCTAAAAGGGTACTAAAAATGTCCTTACTCTGCTGCTTTCAGTGCCAGATCATGAGCAGAGATCTCTGACCTTCTTAATCTGAGGCATGAGAATATAGCATATAAGCACAGACAGTGCAGCAGAGCTTCCTGGACTATCTTCAGGTGCAAGAGAGACCACTCGACCAGCTCTGCTGACCATGATGCAGCCTGGAAATCTCCCTCTCTTGAAGAACTGCACATTTGCTGAACCATGTTGCTGATGCTACCGCATGCATCTGATGGAAAGCTGCCTCTGTGTGAAACCTTCTGGCAGGAGCACCGAGATGGATGTAAGACAGCAGCAGCCGTGGTGCCAGCTCACTGAGCACCCTGGGGTGGTTTACCTAGGTGGTACTGATGCCCAGCACTCTCCTGACACAAAACCCTCCCACAGACAGAGCACATAAGCATGCCTGTGAGCTCCCCAACAACATCCCAGCGATAGGACTGGAAGACAGTTTGGAAGAGCATTACACGAGGAGGACAGAAATCCGTGAAACCACTAACAAACTCCACTCAGAAACCTCATGATGCTCATGCAGGGAGCAGTGACTGGAATTTCAGATATAAAATATACCATCTACCCTATACCAGACAATGTGCTCTGTCTTTCACTGAGATTGTTTACAGGGGCTGACTGCCTATGCCCACCAGCTGGAGAGGACTGCAAAACCAGCAACAGATGATGCTCTGCCCTTCTTCAGAAAACAGATGCTGAATGGGACAAGCAATGGGGAAAAATCAACCTTAAGCTGTCCATCACTAAGGGACTTTTTTCCCCATTACAGCACAATTAACTTGGCGTGGGGGGGCACTGTATTTCCATTTAGGGGTTTTTTGAATTTCCTCTATTCTTTTATTTCTCAAGTTAGTAAGGCTGAGAGCAATCTCATAGTTAACTGGCAGACCCCAGCTGTGGGTAGGGTCCTCACATCACAGCAGTGCTACTGACATTTTTCCAGCTAATTATGTTTCCCAGTTCCCTATTCTCTGGGTCAAAAAGCAAGGAAGAGCTTTAAACACTTAATGGGGATGCCTTTTTTTATAAAGAATTACCCAGAAAACCTGCAATTCAGAATCAATAAAGCCTCACGTCTTTTCTACAGAGGCCTTTTGAGTCTTATATGCAGAGGAGAGTTTTTAATCAGGCAGCAGAAAGGAAAGGGCTTTCCACCAGGTGATTTTGAAATTCCTGGTCAAAGGTTAACCTGGTTTCTAACTTGAAAGTACAGAAAATCTTGGAGACTGAAAGAACACAGGTGTAAGGGCTGCCCTGAAAGTGAAACTTCGGAGGGATGTTACCAACCTGAAACTAGAAGAGGGCACATAAACTGCCTTCTGTACTACACCTCTCCTCACTCTCAGATTCACAGACAGATCCTAAGAAGTGAAAAGGCAAAGTCCGTTTCAGAAAGTTTAAAATATAATCAGATTTCTCTGGCTGGCAGCACCGAAGTGGGAAAGGCAGTTTTACTAATTAAGATCTGAACTTCTGCTTCGACTTGAGTTTTTCATGATGTTACTGGATATAATATGGTACTCATTCATTGCAGGGTGCAGCACCCGCAGGGCAGTGAGTAATGGTTTTACTCTTACTTCAGTACTGGCAGCAGCATGTTGGACTGGAAAATGAACCTCTATTTCCTATCTATTTTTATAATCAGTTTATCTATCATCTGCTTAATTCTTACCCCCATATGCACGATAGAAACAAAACATTTAAGTCTCAGAACTACCCTGAAATACATTCACAACACTGCCATTGACTCAGACAGCTAACCAGTGACACTGACTTGTAACTGAGGACAGCATTTGGCCCCAGACAGTACGGCTGTATTCTATATGAAAAATTCATGAGCTAAATCTTTTCACTTCTTTTATAAATAGGAGACAAAACGAGAGAGTCATCACTTAGTCAGCCAGGGAATGATTCAAAATCTAAACCTAGGATGTCATTTTAAGGAACGTAACTGGTAATAAAGGCAATGTATATTTTCTCCTCGTAACAGAAAAAGGACAGGATTAAGCTATTTTATTTTACACCACATTTTTTTGCTTTCATTAATTGAAAAATTAGAAAATACCAACCAGACATAGCACTAGGATATCAGCCACAAAACAGAAATCTGTAGTATTATATGCCCAGGCATATTTTGCTGCAGCCCTGAAGTCATACATGTTATTGAGTTCTGGTTTATTTGCAAGCTTTCCTGTTTCTCTAAACACAAACATTATTTCTGGTATTTCATCACTAACTCTCTATTAGGAGGTGATACTAGCTGTGGAGGTGACAGCTGGCAGGAACTTTTGAATCGAAGGGTCTCTTTCTCTCACAAGATGCACTGTTTACTAAAAGATGATTACCCATGAGTAAATAATGAGTCATGATATCCTTGAAAAAGCAAACACACAGAGTTAAAGAATAATTTCTAACATGGGTAAACAGCACTGAAAATGCTGTCTTACCCTTACGAAGAATGCAGACCAGTGAAACACGATGTATTGGCAATCAGGCAGGAAAGCGGGACTGCACATCATCTAACACTAATTATAACATGCAGGTAAACTGCTCGTTTTACTGTATGTTATCAGTCAACTTCCCAGCACTTTGAGAATTTGCTGCTGAAGAATTCACCTTCAGAGAATCACTGACGGTGATGAAGCACTCTACCTTCCATTGCTACTTCCATACACATCTTATTTCTAATGCTACCTTATCTGTTTCTGAGTTCACCGTTAGGCTCAAAAAGTTCCTCTGGGGAGTTTGACAGCAGAATGAAGATTATGAAAAATACGCTTATATGATGTCCATTCGAAATACCATTTAGCTGAAAGGATTTTGCTTTGCCCCCAGCCATTCTGTACAGGCTCCCAGACACCCGCAAAGCTTATCAGCAGTTTTAGAATCAAAATTAAATGGAAGCTAGTGACCTTCGTGACATCTCAGCAGCTGACAGTGGTGGCTCTGGAGTGACAGCAAGAGTTAAAGACCATAAACATACTCTACTGTAACTGCGCCTTGTCATATAACCTTCTGAAGTGTTTATTTGTAAAGACTAAAGCAGAACAACCTGGACTCTAAAAAAAAAAAAAAGACAATCAAATTTAAGGACAATAAGGAATTATGTGAAGGCAGGAAAAACCATGCACCTAACCTGCTTTCTTTGTGAACACTGCTCAAGGAGAAAAAGATCCAGATTGAAACTTGAAATGCATGTTGTACAAATTTTAGGATTAATGCTCTTTACTTGACATGTTACATTCTGCAATCAAGGAAGACATGACCTATTTGAAAAATTCATGAGGATGAAATAGTCATGTTAGATTTCTTGGGGAAGTTGGGAAGTTTTACCATGGTACTCTGTTCAAAGCTGGGTACGGCCACCAGTCTGGGGAATGCTGCCCAGTTGGGGTACCAAGCAACTAGGGGAACATATACCATACCTGACAGTTCTGACACGAAGACAAGAATCCTTTTTCTGCTTTCATCCCTGTGTACTTCTGTTAGCATATTTGCCTTGAAATGTAACCCCTGCTTGCTTTGACCAATCTACAATGTCTATATAGTTATTCACAGTTCAATTCTTTTGAAGTTATGTGATTTTAAATCACAAGTTTCTAAAAAGTTGTCCTAACATTTTAAACAGCATTTTGTAGAGAAGAACCGGACAGCCAGTGAGATGGCCAACCACCAAACAGATCACATAACTTGTCCTACAGGTTTCTTAAATTACAGACACACTTCTGAATCCGGGTCACACGTAACCTGCAATTCTATGAGGTACTCTCCATTTTTTTGGCTGATTGATGATTGTTAAGATCACTGAAAAGGCACAGAGCAGCTTTAGCTACCAGTGATCATAACAGAAAAGATGGCACTTCTCCACCAACAATCCATCAAACTTAAAACACTACTACAAAGGAAAGTAAAAAAAGACGAGTGCAATCAAGAGTACTTCAACTAGAATAAAGACCCCTTCAGGGCACTTTAACTGCCAGTCTTCAGCCTAGGGAAAATGAAGGAAAATCTAAAATGTCACATGGTGCTTACAAGATTACATACGCCTACATTAGGCAAATACAATATAATCCTGTTTTTGCTGTATTTTGCTTTATATTACTGCAAATGTTTAATTAAGAAAAATTATTACACTAAACCAAGGAAATACTTCAAAGTATTTTCCTTTTTTTTTCTTTTTATAATGTAAATGGCCCATATTTTCAACATTGTTATACTAGAGTTAAATTACATCAGAGGCATTATTTAACGTTCAAAATCAGAACATGTGAAACTATAAAAAATGAACATACAAAAGAGGGATTCAGTAGCTGCCTATCCCTCATTCTATCAAAGTTGTATCACTCCATATTATACAGCTGCTGGTGCTTTATACAACTTAAGATTCCTATCGATCACTTCCAAGGTGATAACACCATCACACAGGGACCAAAGTCTTCTAATAAACAGATCCCTTTGTTACAATGAAAGAAAACAATCCATTTTCACTTTTTTCAGTTACCTTTTTCAACTACTTTCAGACACATGTTGCCAATATACACGCACAGACACTTCGCAGTCTTTGCTAATGTCATTTTCCTCTCACTCTATTATTTTTCCAACTCCTCCCTGAACTCTCTGCTGTTTAATCTCTTCTGGTCAGAAAAAATAATAAATAACTCTGGTACACAAAAGGGAACGCAGTGTTCTAGGACTGGGCTTATGTGAGCTGCAGAAAAATGGTACAAATCTGAGAAGAGCTGGGATTGCTGTAGCATGATGTCATGACCTCTGTTTACAGCCATAAATTATACTGGCAAAGTGATGGTGTACTGCATGACCCTGTACTGTATTATTTTGTCTGTTTTTGTTATTACTGTGCCCGTCTTTGCTTTACTGATTCTAGTTACTTCGTCCAATTTGATAACGGTCTAACCAAACATGTATTTCTCCTACACGTCCAAGCAAAAGACCCAATTTTACTGTCAACACAGCCAGATCAAAGCAGCTAACCTGTTATCGAAACATCAAGGCCAACACCCTAATAATGTCCTAATTTCTTATGCTAACCAAAGTGATAAAATTATTCTTAATTAACAACGGGTAATTCAGCAGAAACATAACTTGAAGATAAGTGTTGACACAAAAATTAATTTACTGGCTCACAAATAGAATGTATTTACTACCAGAAATGCAGCTACTGACTCCCAAAATGCTCAAAATACATGTGCTATACTGCACATCTAGAGATAACAAAAGAGTACAGTATCTAAATTCAGTAGGTTTTCTTATATTTGTCAAATTACACCTTTTGATTAGAAGACATAAGCTTGGATTAAAAAGGGAAGAGCATTAATTGCTTTAAATATTAATACCAGTGGCTAATTGACATATAAAGGTATAAGGACTGTTATACTGAGTTTTCACAAACTTTCACCAAGTTTTACATAAAGATATCAGTAAACAAGAAATGCAACAAAATTCACTAACAAGACTGTGCATTACACTACAAAAAAAACCCCAAACCAAACAGGTAATATGGCAGAAATCTTTAGACAAACAAATAAAACATGGTATAAATTTAATCTCTAAATTAAGATATTAGGCTTGTCATACATACAGCTGCAGATGGCTGGGTATACTGATTCCAAATGTAGTACTGCAGATAAAACTACTTCCACCTTAAAAACACACAGTACGCAGAGCATTTTGCTCACAGAACTGTTGAACTTTGGAAAATAGTGAGCTTGTGTCACCTACCTTTGCTTTTGTCTTTCTCATTTTTCTGGCAGTAATAACCACTGACAGCAATCTCATATTAAGTTTTATTTAGGAGTCCTGACCCCTGAATTCAAACATTACAGGAAGATGTGCATTTATGAAACATACATAATGTTGACTGAGTTTCAAAACTCACTGTTGGGATCCTAACTTCTTTCTGACATACCACTTCTGAGCACTACTTAAGGTCAAAATCTGCCTTTGATACTCACCAGGATTTTTTCACATGGAAATGTGAAATAGATATTATTAAAAAGATAGCTCTTTCACTATTAGGAACATTGTTGAAGAAAATATATCCAGCTAAATTAACAGTAAAGTATTACAAAGACTGCTGGCATCTGCTGGCTATAAGCTAGCAGCTCAGATCTGCTATGCTGATACAGTATATAAAAGGAGCAACACCAGACATGATGTCTTCTGACTCAAAAAACATCCATCCAAAAATACAAAAAGCACACAACAAACATGAATCCCCAAAGACTACCCTTAATACAGACAAGCTCAGCAACACTAAGCATTTAAACTGTAACTTCTGATCTGCCCATCTGCTTTCCTCACTTAGCCCTGCTCTCCAGATGGGAAAACAGGTGAGGTCTTGAATTACTCATATGTCACTCTGTAGTTTTGCCCACACCCTTCTTCCTGTTACACCATCACCCAACTGTTGTGAAATTTGGATCTCCTAACAGAGATTGCAGCTCTTAACCTTCACACAGCAACAGGTAAAGCTTAATTCTATTCTATCCCGTGCCTCACAACATCTGCCAGGATGAATCTCCCAAATTCTTCCAGCCTACTGCTCTTTCTGGGTTTAAATACTTGTTCTCTTAAAGAAGAAAAATATGACATTGAGGTTTTCACAATCCTAATTTGCAAATTGTTTCAAGCTCTTTTAGATTACATTACTTTCCAAAGCAAACACAGTAATACTATACTACTCTCATTTCCCAAACACAGCCTGGCTTATAACTGTGCAGCACACACAAACCATTTGCTTCTTTCTGCTGACGATGCTCACAAATGGCTTTCACTGACTTCAGGAGATCTTTGCAAAATTAGAGGATGTTCCACTCGACTAAAGCTATTTAAAGGAGCAAGACCTAAAGAAACATTGACAAGATTAGGCATGATGTATTGGGAAACCCTTAGCTACAAAACATTAAGAAGAAAAAAATCAGGCTATAGATTTGATCTTGTAGATCTGGATTTGTGAATGGTAAAGCTCTGCCTTTAAATATTTTTCTTGCACCACCAATTAATTCAGCTGCAGACTTACGATCATCAAAACGGTCTACAGCTATATCTACACAGACATGTTTTGAAGAGATTGAGCTCAAGTTATAACTTGGCTTTGAGATGAACTTCACAAAGGGGAGTCCAAGCTTTTCATCTTTTTGCATGTTATGCTTGCCCGGACAGCAAGCAATATCCTGTCAGCAACCCACTTCCCCTTTGCCTTCTATCTCCAAGGTAAATTGCTGACAAGCCTTCCTGCTAGTCCTCAGAAGCTGAGGAAATAAAATATGTGAAAAATATTGAGAAACAGAAAGCTTTTAGAAAAATAAGAAGCCTGCAGTGTTGTTGCAAAACACGGGTTAAACTGATGTGAACTTGTATTATGAACATGAATTTTCAGCTGCCATTTGTGGATGAATTCGAGCTATGAGCAAAGATAAGGAGATGTCTGGTACATGCCTTGGCTGCCAGCCAGTGTCCATATTGGTCCCCACAGGGCTGCCTGGTGAGTAGGTGCAGTAGTAATGGGAGAGGAAAGATTGTCTGCTTGAGTTCGGGTTTTGTGGCTGAATTACACCACTTTCTTGCTTGCAAAACTTGGGTTTCTTCCTGGAGAGACACATAACCCAAAAACGAGATCTCTGGAAAAGCTTTATGGAGCCAAACTAGGCAGTGAAGGTTGAGAGAGAGAGGAGGGCAAGGGTTCATCAAGCAGTTTGCTTACGTAAATTTGGCTTTTTATGCTTACAATCCTATGAGTAAAGCATGATCAGAAAATGACTCCTAAACAGCAGCCAAATCCTGGTTATTTTTATGCCCATATGACTGTTTCTATGGGATCAAAGGTAAAGATCCTGAGCATTGGCCCCTTACGTGCAAATGTGAGAGCATGAATCCTGGTTCAAAGTTTCAAGTAAGCTCACAACTTCAGTGTGTGCATTAAAAATGCATTTAGGGCACTATTTAAAGTTACAGAACACCTTAAGTTGTTTGTGTAGACAGTTGCTTTCTGTTATTTTGGTATGAATTCATAGCATTTTTATTGACTCCCCCAAATTTATTATGGGCATGCCTGGCAGACCAGCTTATTTTTCTCTATATTTCCCATTAAATGAATCTGACTTAAATTATTTTTCACTTCACTCATCTCTAGCCAATAAACTGCAATTCCCCATATCCAACTGCCCATCTCAAGATGATTTTCTTCAGGAAGTTTTGGTCATAGAATGGCTGAGGCTGGAAGGTGCTTCTGAAGACTTTCTAATTCACCCCCTGCTCAAGCAGGGTCACCTGGAGCAGATTGCGTAGGACCATGTCCACTTGGGGGTTTAATATCTCCAAGGATGGAGAAGCCACAACCTCTCTGGGCAATCCGTGCTGGTGTCCAACAAGTCAAAATGGTCTTGCTATTTCTGCAGAAGTAACCAAAGGAAATGCTTGGGGGGTTTGCTATATGCAAAATTTTAGACTCTTCTTCTTTCAACTATTTGAGTTCTCCTAAGGGCAAGCAAGGCCCTCATGACAGGAACTAATCCTGCTATCCCTGTGAAAATCTAGTCGGAAAGACAAAACGGGGGAGAGGGGTTTGCCTAAGTTTGTTTGTGCTCCACAGAAAGTTTTACAGTATTTCGAAAAACCTCACCTTGTTTCATTCAGATTCTTGAATTTACCAACTATCAGGTATTTTAGAAGATCTGAAGACATCCAAGTACAGAAGGAAGCACACTATATATCCATACATTTCTCCATATACATAGCTCCGCACCAGGAACCAGGTACTGTAAAGAGCCTTGAAGGTCAGAGGTAGGATCCTGACTGCAGAAGAAGTGCAGCCAGGCCTGCCCTCTTCCCAAGGAGAGCTGAGGGAGCCTATACAAGCCCAGCCCCTTGCCAGCCCACAGTGCCTGCCTCTCGGACTGCAGTCAGGCAAACCAAGGAGGAGAGGCCAAGGGAGAGAATCTGTATGGCACACCAACCCTTGGTCTAGGGCAGTCTGGGGAAAGCCTGCTTGGCCCTCCTCTTACAGCCATCAGAACAGAACCATGACCTGGATGAGCTGGCAGGGCTCTGCCCACTCCATGTCCTCTGGTTTGGAGCTATGAAAGCCCCTCACCAACAGATGCCAACAAGAGTACTCCCAAGCCTGGCCGCTGGGCACTAACCCCTTCCATCTTCCATTGTAAAGAGGTAAAAGAAGGGCTTGATAATGAAGGTGGGGGAAAATGCTGCAGCACTCCACAGCTGACGGGTTTGATCATAACCAGGTATGACCACAAACAGTGAACACAGACAGCACTCAGAGCTGTGCTGCCAAAGGAGGGCTGAAGGCAAACACCTGTAGGCCTGGGTAAGAAATGGGCAATCTTCCCCAAAGAGAAAGTAGGGCAAAGGAGAGGAGGAGATGGAAGCAGCAGAGGAAGGGAAGCACCATAGCCCAGCTGTCCCTTCTCCAAAGTATCCTATGCCAAAGCAAGTCGTCTTATCAACATCGCTGCAAGTAGGATGGGGATACAAGGAGGGCTAGCTCAGGGAACGGCTCTACAGAGAGGGTATGACCAGAGCCCTCCCTCACTTGGGAATTAGGGAATCTAGCACTTCCCTATCGCAGGCCACACCATTCCCACCCATGCCTAACCTCCGAGCAGAGAAAGTATTCCTACTTGCACAAGACTGAAGAGTGTTTTGATAAGAAGCCTGTTGAAGAGACCACAGCAGAGGATCCTTCTGCCTCGCAAAACAGTCCCACCATCCACCAACTGGAAAGGCATGTCCAGAATGACTGCAAGCACATTCCCCGCATCCCACCGGGAGAGTAACAGTGGGTGAGATTCATCTTCCCTGGGCAGAGGATGAAAGCAGAAGGGCTTCCCGGGAGGCCTGACTATCAGAGCAGTCTCGGGGTTCTTCCCGAGTTCAATGGAAACGAAGACTGCTGCCATCACACAGTGTCTTGTGCAGCAGCCTACTTAGTGCAAAAGGCGGTTTCATACTTTTCAGAGGCTATCACCATTTTTGACAATCTGTCATGCCAGTGGTCACACGCAGACACAGCAGAACTGAGAAGTGGGAGGGCAAGGGAGGGAGATGCCAGAAAGGCAGTAGGACTGGAGACATAAAGAAAACCAAACCACCACGACCAAGGAACCCAACCCTCAGTACCGCAGAAAGATGAGAAAAGAACAGCAAAGGGTCTGGTCAACACAATGGCAAGCAGGACTGTTGTCATTGACTCATCCCTTTTGGTGGCAAGAAGACCCTAAAGAGCCCATGAGAGGGAACAGCAGATGACACCAAGGACACTGCAACCCACTCTT
>NW_009916776.1:6897-7389 GCF_000696875.1 Nestor notabilis | reverse complement strand
TGGCAGATGCCTTCTATATCTGCCAGATTGAGCAACCAGACCAACTGACGGAACATCCTACAGAGAAATGAGGTTGAGGATGCCATCTCCATGCATAGGCCTCTTCAAGAAAAGACCACGTCTTTAGTATCCCTCTCCTGTTTCTGGCAAAGGAGAAAAGTGTGAAGTATCTGAGGCAGCGGCCCTTGGTGGGGGGGGAGAAGAAGTTGAATCCTAAGTTGGATAATCAGGTTAGATACCTTCATGGTGCAGAACTAAGTGATTTTCAACTCATAGTTCACAAATACCCAGTGACAAACTACTACTATATGTGTACAACAACTATAAGCTACCCAAATTCAACATAACCAACTGTATTCCCTGTGATTGGATATTCAGAATCATAAAGTGGCTTGGGATGTAAGGGACATTCAAAGTTCATCCCCTGCCATGGGCAGGGACACCTTCCGCTAGAGCAGGTTGATCCAAGACCCCTCCACACTGGACATGAAC
>NW_009916776.1:6407-6845 GCF_000696875.1 Nestor notabilis | reverse complement strand
CTAAATGCCTAATCAAAATCTCCCCCCTGCCAGTTCAAAGCCATTTCTCCTTATCCTGTCACTACGTGCCCTTGTAAAAAGTCCCTCTCCAGCTCTCCTGTAGGCTGTGGGAGCTGCTCTAAGGTCTTGCCAGAGCCTTCTCTTCTCCAGGCTGAACAAGCCCAGCTCTCTCAGCCTGTCTTCATAGAAGAGGTGCTCCAGCCCTCTGAGCATCTTCATGGCCCTCCTCTGGCTTTGCTTCAACAGGTCCACGTCCCTCTTGTGTTGGGGGCCCCAGAGCTGAATGCAGTACTGCAGGTGGGGGTCTCACCAAAATGGAGCAGAGGGGGAGAATCACCTCCTTGACCTGCTGGTCACGCTCCTTTTGATGCAGCCCAGGATACGGTTGGCTTTCTGGGCTGCAAGCACGCACTGCCTGCTCATGGTGAGCTTCTAGTC
>NW_009916776.1:1644-6346 GCF_000696875.1 Nestor notabilis | reverse complement strand
TGGGGTTGTGCCAACCCAGGTGTAGGACCTTGCACTTGTCTTGGTTAAACTTCATGAGGTTGGCATTGGCCACCTCACAAGCATGTCAAGGTCCCTCTGGATGGCATCCCTTCCCTCCAGCGCATCAACCGAGCCACACAGCTTGGTGCCACTGGCCAGCTTGCTGAGGAAGCATCAATCCTCCTGTCCATGTCACCACAAAAATGTTAAACAGTACCAGATCCTCAGGGATCAATACTGATCCCGAGGAACGCTATGTGTCACTGGTCTCCACTTTGATATCGAGCCATTGACCACAACTCTTCTGAGTAGATCTTCCAGCCAGTTCCTTACCCACTGAGAGGTCTGTCCATCAAATCCATGTCTCTCCAATTTACACATGAGGATGTTGCGCGGGACTGTGTCAAATGCTTTGCACAAGTCCAAGTATATGACATCAGTCACTCTTCCCTGATCTACCAATGCTATCAACCTGTAGTAGGCAGCCAGCAAATTTGTCAGGCATGGTTTGCCCTTAGTGAAGCCACGCTGGCTGTCACCTATTACCCCCTTACTGTCCATGTGCCCTAGCACAGTTTCCAGGATGATAATCTCCACGAAGTATCATAGTTTCAAACAAAGATAAGAGGAAGCATAGTTTTCAAACATAACTATAACTATATATGGCTAAGCACCCTCAAAAGTGAAACAGTACCATCCATGGACTCTAAACCTGAGCTATGCTCATATACTCAAACATACCTGAATTAAGGATGCATAATCAACCTTAATTTTGGTACCTCTTTTCCTTAGTGCTTGACATTATAACCTTTGTAATCTGCAACTTACACAGTTAAACAGTTGATCCAAGTCTTCTAGCCCAACTAAGCTACTTTATTCTGGTCACACAGAGCAGCTGAATAAACCAAATCATTTCAGTAAGTCACATTGGTGAAACTGGCATAACATAAAACACGTGCAGATCAATGCTGCATAGGAAGTACTCTGTGTTCCAGGGATAATTTTCTCTCTATTTGTAGAAATAAAATTATACTTTAATATTTAATGGCAGTAATTATTTTGCTTCAAAAATTAAATTTGCCACAAATATTTTATAGGCTAATACTCTTTTAATGCTATGTGCATGGGCATGTATATCCTGAATTTACATGGATATAATAACTCTGCATATAATCCTTCTCTGTTTATCTAACTGGATAACATGTTACACCTTATCTTTTCTAGGAGAATAAATGCAATACGGAAAGTAAAACACCTAACTTAAAAATGAAGGCTCAAGATAACCATTTCCTGAAGCCATGCACAAAGCTTCAAAGCCTTACACAGGCTTATCTTAGGCTAAGCCTAAAATCAGGCTGGTTGGGGCTTAGAGCAACCTGATCTAGTGAAACATGTCCCTGCCCATGGCAGCAGGGTTTGACTAGATGACCTTTTCCAACCAAACCCACTCTATGGTTCTATACCCTTTGAAGCACCTTGCACACAAACACGCCCTATTTTTTAAAAAAGATCAAATTAAAAATAAATAAATAAAGACAAACAACCACCAAAAAAAAATATAAATCCCAACCAACCAAAAATGGTTGGAACCTGGGATAAGTTAACAAACCATGGAAATAAAATTATCTTAATGTAAAGCTAGAAAGCAGATGGCAAGATGTCACATGATGGCAATCCTACCTATCACACGTGTCAAGAGCGGCAACAAGGTAGGCAAATGGACTGGGAATGATAAGATTGTGCTAAAGGCCAGAGACAAAAACAATGGTAAAGAAGAAATATCGTCAATTTATTAGTACTTATTCTTTCTATAGGTAGGAAACCAAGAAGCAGTAGCAGCAGCACTCCATACCTGCTGATGTACAGCTTGGCTGGAGCACAGGGCAAGTAGTTGGCACAGCTAAGGGAAATAACACAAAGTCATGGGTGGGAGGTGCAGAGTTAACAGCATACTAAAGGAGTCCAAGGTGCAAGACTAAGTCAATGGAAGTAAGACATAAAGGTCTGCAAATCCATGAAGCACGAGAAAGGAAAAGGCCCAGCATTCAAGAATATTGTACAAATGTAGATAAGAGCAAACATGACACGTCTTAAGGAAGACAACTTGCAATGGTGATGAAACAGCTGGTCTTACCCACAGAAGTATATTTTTCTTGTATTTTAAAAATGGTTCATCCATATGCGTGTCAGTAAGATTTCAGTTACTGAGCAATTATCCAATGATCCAACTACTTATGCAGTTGACAAGCGCTTCTAATTTTCTTCAAAGAGCTCCTTTATTTTCCTACACCACAGCTGTTCCAAAGCACATCCTACAGTCAAGCAACATTGCTGCTGTACCTGTGGAACTCCCATGAAGGAATCCAGAAGACATTCAAACATCAGTGTTACAACAGGCAGAAATATTTAGCAGGTGAGCAAAATGAATGATCTATCTATTCTATGTATGCATTGTGAATGCATACATATCAGCAATTTGTTTCTACATGTACCAACTTCACTCCCTCCTCATCCAGCAAAGGAAAGACGTTTTGACTTTAAATTCACTTGAAGAGACACTGATCTTCTTGCCCCATTTTCTACCTTACTGTTAGGCAGCTTGACAATCAGTCCTTTTATTTCTTCCAATGGAAAACAGAACCCTAATTTATTGGATTAGGTTCACCAGAGGACAGAGAACAGTTCTGTAAGCTAGAATAATCACACTGCTTTCACGTGTATAATCTAATTATAACATAAGAGTATTTGCTGGTTTAGTTCATCAGTAAAAATCATTATAATTCTGTATATTTAAGACACTTGAGGATATACAGTAATTTTCTAAAACTACAATTTATTCCCTTATTCTTTGACTAATCATTGACTTATGTTTCACGGGACCTTAATTTCTAACAAGCTACAATAGGTCGAAGTAAAATGAGCATTTTTATGACCAAAAGCATTCAGAATTTAACACATAGTTTAATTTTTGCATTAAAAAAAAAAAAGACATTTTATTTGCTTGTAATTTCATCCTATCTAATTGCAGGCTGCACGCACTTCAGCAGCATGACCATACATTGACAAGGCTAACAACAGAACCAAGTTTTCCAAACAACCTTTTTCCTTGCATTGTCCCTCTACCATAACCATGTTTAAAGTAAAGTAGTGATGAGTAATGGAAACAATCTTGTTCACGTGTTGTGAATTAAATGAGAGAAACAACTTAGCAAGATTTAATTACTTTATTCAGAATGTCCCCTTGGACTACATACAACTGATGAAATAACAGAGAACTGAAGATATACAATTCTTTAATCATTACACGGAAATTAAATTTATTTATAGTCTGACCTTGATTTTCCTAACAGAGGTTCTCATAATGCATGCATTGCTCAGTTAGTTATCCCTGTAAAACATGTAAAATCCTAGCTCATCCCTGAGAGGATGGAGTATTTAAAGTTTAAAGCAAGTTTAAAAGGCATCAGAAGCAGTATGGCCACACTAGTGGCCATGTGAATTATTCTACTTTTTATCCCATCTTTGATGGGATAAATTAAACGAAGCAGACCCCTGGGCTAACATACCTCTATTGCATTTTCCAGTACAGACTTCCTCAGCCATCTCAGAGGCCTTACTTTCAGGTAGGCAGATAGAAGAAGAGTACTTTCGTGACTTAGCAGAATTCTGCTGTCCTAAACCTGAAGAGCTACTGAAGAGCATGCATTTATTTATGTGAACGGGGCCATGCAGGAGAGAATGAAAGGACTGCAGATGTAGCTATTTCTGCAATCTGGAAAAGAGGGAGCAATGACAAACAGTGGAAATATTAAGATAATCTCTTCTGATCAGTCCTGTCTGATGGGAAATTCGCAAATTTTGATCCCGACTATACTCTAGAAACCCACAGCATGAACATGCTGCCTCATTCCCTGCAGGCACAGGGACAGCGCCCCAGCAGCATCTCCTCCTTTCCACTGCTTGCCAGATTCTTATGTTCTTTGGAAATCCAGCGTGAGGCAGGACAAGACAGAGGAAATACACAGCTCTGCATTGCCACCCTGCATCGTGCAGTACAGCTCTGCCTTCTGCCATGACAGCCATCTCCTATTAAAGAGCAAATTAGTTTGGCTGGAAGAATTAGAACTTCCCAAGTCCTAGAAGGAAATCAAAGACATAAGGGCTCACACAAATTGTGCTACCTTTCTTATCATGCATTCCCTCATCTCAGGCTATTTACCTGACCTTCTTTCATATGCATGCCTCTTTTGCCTTCTTCAACTTTTAGCAATAAGCAAACCTCAAATCAGTAAACCAGAATATGATGGAAGAAAGATAATGAGCTCCAGAATTTCCTTTTCCAAGGAGCCAAAATTCCTGGTCTCACCCTTCCGGTAGCAAATGAGATTCTTGCTGGAGGATGTCCTGCCTCAAATCAGGTGGGTTTTTTGAGGTTTCATCTCTTGATTCCCTTCCAAACAGAATCAAATTTCAAAATGTGCTACACTGGATAATAAACTCTAACAAACTCCCATGATTTAAGTTTAGTAACCTTTCTCCTCCCTACTTTTCTCTTGGCTGGGGTTTTATATATAGCCAAGAGGAAAAATTCTGCTCATCATCAACAACTGGGAAGCCAGGAGAGGATATATGCCTACCACAGGTATGTGTTAGTCTGCAAGCTTCTTTATGGAACACTGGTATCTGCTATCATTAACAACTT
>NW_009916776.1:0-1613 GCF_000696875.1 Nestor notabilis | reverse complement strand
AAAGAGTGTACAAAAACACTACTACCTCTTTCTACTCAGCAAAAGAACATTTCCACACAGGAGGAGACAGCACAGTAAATCTGACTTTACATAATGACTTGGATATGCAAAGAATTTCAAAAGCACTGAACAATTTGGAGTAGCCATGATATGCTCAGCACTAGCTCGTACAAGACTCAATCCAAAACCACTAAAAATCAATGGGACATTTTTCCATCGACTCTGACTGACTTTAGTTTGAACCTTCTCAGTTCTGAACATCAGAGTCCACACAGTTAGAAGCCGATGCAAACCACAGCTAAATCCTTCCTTTTCCAACACAGATTCATGTGACGTTTAAATTTCCTCAGGATCATCCAGCAGCAGCGCCCTCGGTTTCACAACTGGTATGTCAGGACTAGATTATTCCATCATAAGCAAGTAACAATGGAACACACCAGCTCATCCAAAGGTCACCAATTCAAATGAACTGAAGGAAGACTGAGACTAATTTAAAGGTCCTGGGACTAATATGAAGGCTGATTTTGAGCCAGTTAGTAGGAAAGAAGAAAAAAAGTCTTGCAAGGAAGGAAGTAGGCATATCCAGTTTCACAAAACTTTTGTTATCATTGTGCTTTAAAACGCTGTTCTATGGGAAAATGAAGCGCTATACTTTCCAGCGGCTTGGTCCAGCTTCTTCATTTTAAAAAAGGCTATACATTTAAATAGTTACATCATTTACAGTGCAAAGTAAAGGAGAGAACTCAAGCCTCTCACCGTAAGGCAATACTGCTAACTAATGTAGTTGTGCCGATTACGATGAAGTCTCCTGAAAATTACCTTGTTACTACGGAAACTTCTTATAAAGCACAAACCCTTTGCTCTGGTTTTGTTTTTTGTTGTTTGGTTGGTTTTTTCCTTTTTTTTTTCTCAACTGTGTATTTAGAAATTGGAGCTGGGAAAACAGAAACCAGAAAATCTAGTAAATTGTCCCAACACACAAGTACTACTGAACTGCAAAAGAAAAACAAACCATTTTATAAAGAGATCCACAGTCTACCAATTATGCAAATACGTATTTACAACAGGCTAAGTTTTGTAAATAAAAGCTAAATATATTACCGCAACTAGAGAGGGCTCCGTTTGAATGCATGAATTTTGTGTTAAGTTAAAATAATAAGAGGAACACGGTGTATACTGAAGAAAAAGAAGTCTCATTCGCCCTCCTGAGTCGGAGCCGGTATTCCTTAAAGCATTTTTAACCTGTGCTTCTCCTTCCGCCGCCTGGATCACGGGAGTGCAAATAAGGTTTCTGGGGACCACGGATCTATCGGGCTCCTGGCGCTCAGCAAAGGAGGTGCGACCCTTCCTACCGGCAAATGGCTTCTCACGGCCGACAATTTTCCCTTTCCCTTTACACTCATACACTGTCTGATCAATCCACTCACCGCAGCATCCAAGCTCTTCTATATTTAGTTAACAATTAACACATTTGGCTTTTTAACTTCACGGATTTCTGCTGCTGTTGCTTTAGAAAGTCAAATAAAACTTCAATGGATAAACTCTTAACGGGGAAACGCCACCTATGCTGCAAACATAAATAAATAAAGGAACGCCGGCAGACACGCACACCG
>NW_009916775.1:78434-80616 GCF_000696875.1 Nestor notabilis | reverse complement strand
CAACTAAAACATTGGTGTGTTATCATTATTCCCCAGCTAAAGCCAAAACACAGCACTGCACCAGCTGCTAGGAAGAAAATTAACTCTATCCTAGCAGAAACCAGAACAATATAGAAGAAAACAAGTTACTGCAATAGGAAGAAAGAAAAAAAAAATAGTTACCCCTTTAACAGCTTACCCACCCCCCATTTGAACTCTGTGTAATGCTCTCTTATCAACATTATATGGCACTTGAGACCAAATCATGGCATCTTAGTTCTAATTTTGGCAGAATAAATCCAGCTGAAGTTGGAGGGACCTGAGTAAATCCTCACATGCAGGCTGCTGTGGTAGATCCTCTAATCTCAGAAATCATGTACACCCATCTGGCCCCATCTGACAAGGAGAGGCACCAAAAACTATCCATGAACAATGCACTGGATTCACTTCAACAGGATTCTTTGTCGACCTGTTTTCCAGCTGTCCTTGTAACATCTTTGAAATCAATGCTTCTACTTTCTATTGGTGGAGGAAAGTCCTGTTTGTATTAAGTATAGAGACACATAAGCATTCCAGCATCCTGACCTATACTTGGGTGCTCTTGGTACATATAGAGCACTTCTGATACGTTTTCCTGGGATGTATGACTAGCTTTATATTACAAAAAATTATGCAAAATTTATAAATCAATAGTAAAAATACAAGTAACTTTCTAAATGCTCAAAACTGGCTATTAGTTTCACAGAGTCATTCTTTTAGCACTTCAACACTATTTCTCAGTCTACCTATGAATTCTATATATCACATTGTAGCATACCATATCTGGAATGTTAATATAAATTACCCCATTTTCTTTTCACTGTTCTGCAAATGGTTTCTAAAACTCTACTTATAGCTTGTCATTAATTACAAGGAATATGTGATCTGCTCACATTCCAGAAGATGTGTGTTTTTGTGCTTCAGTAATTTTAAAATCCTCATTTTTCTCAGCTGGATGTGGTCATTCTGCTTTAAGGAGGATCAATATATGTCTCATTAAAAATCAAAAGAAGGAAACAACCCCAAGACACCAAGGAGGTTTCTCATATGAAGGGACATTTCAGGAACTTTATTTATTTATTAACATAAAACACGATGTTACCAGAATGAAAAGCAGAATGACCAAGAACTATTTCCTTAGGGCAATGGATATCTATCCTCCCTCCTTGAAGAGAAAATTCTTCATCTAATGTTTCAGTTTTGAACTAAACATCATGATCATAATCAAAGTGGAAGGAGAAATTACTGTTTGAGGACACAGCAGGAAACTTCTGCTAGAGGCTTATACACTAGCCCCAGAATCACAAAACCTTTTGTGAGCCTTTAGCAGACTTGGAAATGAGTGTGGGGTCCAGCAGCTTCATGTATTGTTTCATCACAAATACTCATAAATTAGAATATTAATGCTGTCCTGAGACTATGTTATTTGCCTAAAAATTCCTCCAGTCTATGCAACTATTACAGAAATTTTTGAAGGTATGCCTCCACTAACAGGGCAGAAGAATTCAGAGGGTGCAAAACCCCTTTCTTTTTATGGATACAGAGCTGGGCAGCTACCTGGGTCTCATCCTGACATGGAGTCACAATGCAGCCAAGCTATGCTCCCAGATCTAGGAACTGAGGAAAATTTCTTGGTTCCACCCTGAAACTTCATGTTTTTTTAAAGTAACTCCAGTTTGTCATAGGAAAGAGTTCCCAAGCAGACAATTGTGTTAGTAAAACCCAAAATCATGCCCAAGGTAGTCTTTCTCCCATTTTTAGAGTAGTATCTTATTCTATCAAGATTAATATATACATGGCTGCAGATGGTGCCAAGATATGAGAAAATAAGAATAAAGTTCATAATATTTTTGTCAGATGAAACCCAACAATGGTATTTGTCCAGTTTCTGAGAAATGTTTATTAAAAAAGTTTAAAATAAGTAACTGATAAAAAATGAAACTTAATTTTTTAATTTTTTAATTAATTTTTAATGTTTTAAACAGAGACTGAATCAGAAATATTTTAATATTCCTCTTTAGCATTTCTGTGTTAATAATAAAAAATAATCCTCTATCAACACTCTTCTGTCAACTTTACGGAGTCGCAATTTTAGAGATATGAGTGTTTTACGTTTATAAAAGGAATTAACCTCTGTCTCTTTGATGTATGTCTTTACAGTGTT
>NW_009916775.1:76506-78420 GCF_000696875.1 Nestor notabilis | reverse complement strand
CTGAACTTAAACCAGAACCTGCATACAGATACATCTGCTGTGTTCTCAGAAGGTGCTGAGGCTAAATACACCTCAGTCAGTCCAAAATAACTGAAGCCTGCTCCAGCTTTGTGTGGTTTTTCTTTGACAACATTTATATCCTCTGGCTCAGTATGCACAACTTCTTTCAAACTCACCTCTTCATAACTGTGCCACCAGAATCTGAGTTCTGTTCCTCTGAGCATATGCAGTGATGAGTCATTCCTTTAAACCAAATGGAGCTATATCTGTGTGAAATTCCCTTAATTATGATTAGAATCAGCTCCTAAACTGAGAAACCTTAGGGAACTTTTACCTCTCCCCACCTAAGGACAGCCTGGCTTTGAGAAAGATGCTAAAGACCCACCAATCACCTGACATTCCTTTGTGTTCTCAGTATGGTGCAATCTGCTACATAGATCCTTTGAGGACTCCTAGGTGTGTTAATGTCAAACTTGCTATGGCAAACAACAGATGTGTGGACAGCAAAACTTGTACTGTGTGCCTTGGTGACTTACTTGGCGCAGTATGAAGCATGTAGTACAAATATTGCTGTTCAGTTAAGTCAATATGCGGCCAGTTTTTGAAGAGGTTGCAGAAGGATGAATTCAGATGTTGCATTCAGAAAAATAAATATTTATCCACCTGCTCCTGAATTCTACAGAACCCTATCTTTCCTCCTCCAAAATAACAAAATGACATGGTTGTACACATGGAGACACACACACATACACACACAAACACAAGGGAGGAACACAGTGACATCCATTTGAACAGAAACAGGGGAAAGATATTGATTTGAAAGCACTAGCAGGTTGGGAAGCTGAGTTTAGCAACTCCTTCATTTAGATATAATTTGCTATAATTGCACCCTAGCTAATCTCATTTACATGAAGCTGCAAGCAGATATTCCAATTTTCAGTTTATTCATATACCTATTTAGATAGCAATGCAAAACTTTTGGTTAAAAGTCACAAATACCATACCTGTGCTTTATTCAAACAGTGCTGGAAAAGCAAAGAGCTAAAATTGGTCTTTTTTGCTTAACAAACAAACAGATCTGTTTATTTTATACTTTATTGTATTTAAAAATGCCAGTTTTAAAACATTTTAAAACATAGTTTAGAAACCAAGTAATGCTTTCAGCTGGAACTTATTGGCACTCTTTTCAAGATATATTTTATTTTGTACCAGATTTAGAAGAGGTCAGAGTCCTCTTTCCAATGTTATATTTGAAACAACATTGTGATTACTTTGCACTGGGTATGTAAGTCTTTACAGTGGATCATTGTCCTGGGTTCAGCTGAACACAGGACAACCACCCAATAAAAACATCCAATATTTTTTCTTCCAGAGTTTTACTTCAGCACCATAGTGTACCTTCATAAACATACTATCATAAGGAAATTGCAAACAAAGAACTCAGTTGTAGTCAACTGCATTCATTCTGCTAAGGAACAGAAAACGTGGTTCATGCAAGTTGCAAGACACATCAAGAATGGAAGTCTTTAGTAAGAAACCTATACAAGGACATCTCAAACTCTTATCAGCTGCAGTCAGAGAAGGTTCCAGAACTTATACAGGATAGAGGTAATAAAGGAAATTGAAACTATTCATACAGCCTATATATATATATGACAAAAGCAATGGTATATTGAAAAATAGTGTGGGATCTGAGCATGACGTGAATGGTATGGAATAAGGGGTGGATACTGTCCTGGGTTCAGCTACAGCAGTCATTTTTTCTCCTTCTTAGTAGCTGGTGCAGTGCTGTGGTTTTGACTTTCAGTCTGGGAACAATGCTAATAACACCAATGGTTTTAGTTGTTGCTAAGTAATGTTTACTCTGACCAAGGACTTTCTCAGTCTCATGCTCTGCCAGAGAGGAGGGGAAGC